>NW_019214739.1:0-64380 GCF_002532875.2 Varroa jacobsoni
GCACTTTGTTTGCACGGGTGACAAGTATATTTATGCTACCGTAAGGGCAAATTTCATTTAGTACGAACTTTCCAACATATATAAACCATGAAGTATTAAAGGATAACAGGCCTCCGGTCAGGGGGCCTTACTTGCTTCTTAACCCAGAGCCAAAAGTTGAACGCCGTTCAGTTAATGCACGCAATTCGATCGGCCCTGGAAATTCAAATGCATGAGTAATTGAAAGCTTGTACCCAAAGTAACATAATAGGACGACATAGAATCAGCTTTATGACCGTATAGTGAATAGTATTATCTAATCAACTATAATATTTCGGTCACTCCCTAGTGACTTTTAGGAAGGATATATTTAGCTCGTCCAATAGAGTCTGTATGGTGATAAAACAGTTTTTTCTCGTAACGAAGGCTGTTCCAGGTTTGGTGATACAGAGAACTCAAACATGCAAAGTTTAAAATATATAAAATGTTTTCATAAAAAAGAAAACTTGTAACTAGAAGTGCTTCTAACTAAAAAAGGAGTGGCTAAAAGACATAACTTTTTACCGGGTTCAGTTTCAGCGCTATTCCAAAAGAAGAACTGAAAAAGGTTACCGATCATTCCCTGCCTGTGTAAAAATATACACGCGTTCGTTGATCTTTCAGGCATATATTGGCTGAGAGAAAAGTCAAAGATTAATTCGGATAAGGAAAAGGTGCGTTAGCAACTATTTTAACAGCGCCTTTTCTATATTCTCACTAGTGCATCTTCCTACCACTTTTCCTTGGAAATTTCCCACCTCACTAGTGCAAGGTAATGTCGAAAACAAAAGCATATATATTTTAAAAGGCAAATATATCATATGCGAACAAACACTTGACGAAGTGTGCTTTTTCCACGATACAGGTGGGATGGCCGTTCTGCGGACAGCTGCCGTTCTCTTATATAGGTGCGGCTATTTTTAAACATAGCAGGTCAAAATGGAACCTCTATCCATGATCATGGCGCCAGCTCCCAGCGGATAGCTTATGCTGGTCTCACGGGCAGCGGCTGGCAGGACTGACACTCTATCAATCAATAACTTTTCGTCAGGATAGTATTCCCCATTACTGCCAGTTTTGAATACATAGACGAATATATTGCCTGGAAACATAAGGTAATTTCAAACTGCGTAGAAGTTTTTCGGGAGGCAACGCGGCCACATCAAACTCTATATCGTATCATACCTGTACTTAACTTTTTATTACTTCTAGTTCTTTTCATAGTTATGGACCTTACTTTTCAAAAGAATGGGTTTGCTTGCTTCGAGTTCTAAAAGCGTGAGTGAATTCAGGTATACTCCGAGACCATATATTGATACAAGCATCAAAGCGCCTAGCACGTTTTTTTCATGCAGAGCTTCATGGGTCGATCTCAACAGTGACAGGACCAATGACATCGTGCTGTTCCTTCTCAGTGATAGGTGTTATTTTGTTCCGAAGATTGAACCACAGATCGAAAAATAGAGCGTGGTATGTCATAAGAACATGTCACTCCCTATTTTTCGGGCATTTATTCAACTTTCTGTATTGTAACTAAAGACTGACCAGCAAAAATGCATACCCGGAACCCACTTGTTCTTCAAGCGGTCCCCGCGGCTTATTGATTTTTTAGTACTGTCTAAGTTCAAGACAATCTACACTCGAGGGTTTCTCAGATCCTCTTGTGTTGTTACCACCGCTTCTCAAAAACGTCTTCGATCATCCCGCTCCACAAAAATTGCAAGGTCGCGCTTATATAGTTTCATTCTATAATAGTTCCATTAGGTGGGCCAAAATCACCTCTTGCTCCAATTTTCTGTTTAGTCCCACTGAAAATTGCAAGTCGTATGTAGGAACAAGCATCAGTTACGACATGGTTGACACTATCAGAGTAAAACTTCTAAGTGTAGCAGTCGTCACATGGCCTCCTTAGCATAACTTGAGCTAGACATTACCCGAACTTCTGCATTTTACTACCTACCGCTCCTCGTCGAAAATTAATCCAGTAGCGGCGTCAATCGATTAAAAAATTGTTGAAGACTTTAGCTTTGTTATTAGCTTGGTTAGAAGAGCGATTTTCTCGAAGATAATTGGGAATTCTTCAAAGTTCTCGTTCTCGGAAAAGCACTAATTCCCGCTTATCCACCGGCTCCAAGTATGCTATAGAAAAAATATATGTAATCGCGTAGATCCGAGTTATCGCAGTAAGTAGCGAAAACGCAGATTATCGTTGGGCAGTAAGACGTTTATCGCTCGTTTAAATCATCTGTTTGGACTAGTTTCGTCCTCCGGATGTTTAAGTGAAGCTAAACTTCCTTGCTTTGCGAAGGTGGACTCGGACTCCGGACCCTCGTCTGAACTTGACAGTGAATTTTGCTATCGATCGAATAGACTTAGGTGGGAATATCGACTTCTTTTCCTTGTCTGCTAAGCAACGTAAGCGGCTATAAGGATTTCTAGAGCGATTAGCTTCTAATAAGATGCCTTTTCTATAGTGAACAGCTAAGATTTGGTATTACGGTAAAGCTTTTTCTTTACCTTTGGTTAGTTTTTTTATGGAACATGTTACCTGGAACCTCATTTTTTAAAACTAAATAAATACATAAGGCTATAACAGAGTCTTTATTGACTGAGTTTCTGATCATCGTTTATCAAAGAAGCTCAAGCTGTTGATGATATATGTCGTAAACTTACATCAGGAAAGCAACCTTTTTTAACAGATATTATCATAGCCCGTTCTGCTGCAGGTGTGTCATGCCTGAAGAGAATCTTACGCGATCTCACCTAAGGATTCACTAGAAAAAACTAATTATTCAAATGCGACTAACTCGACGCCACCACTATTAAAATTAATGAAGCTTAATTAAAATAAAAGAAGCCTCGTTAGCAAAGGCTGCTGATGCGTTTAGATTTAGGCCTCGTGTTGTCATGATTCTACCTTTCTCTATAGTGTGTAAATCGACGAAGTACCTAAAACAAAAACAATCACTTTGACAAAATTCTGCAGCTCTGTTTTTCAGCCCGATTCAAGTAGGCCCTCACCCAAGATATTCGAATCGGGCTCGACTCCACATCGTTTCGTTCCTTTACAACTGTATAATTTGGAAAACGTTCTAAGAAATGCTGCTAAGAAACTTACACACTCATTTGCTGTTTGTGACATATTTATATGGCTTCATATATGGTATTCATCATTCACAATGCATCGTCGCAGTAATATTGATTCCAGCGATGATGCATTGTGCCCTACAGCATGGAATGATATAGCAACCTATCCGACTTAGGCGATACGGAACCATTTTTCACGCAGTTGAATAACATCTTGCTTTTTCCCTCGGCGCACACCTCTTCGAAATGTTTTAAGAGCTTGAAGATTTTTCGTTTCTGGTCAATTTTCGCCTTGAAGTGCTTCAAAGCTTCCGGCTTCCGAGACTTTTGGATTCAGCTATCACCACGGCATCCCTAAGATGTGCTTTAGCACTCTAGCCACACAACATCTCAATTTTTAATTTCCCAACAGTTAATTTGTATATCAAAAACGCTTGTACTATGATACTTACTTATACCTGCACAATCTATCCAATAAAGTTAGCTGTAGAATGTGATTTATATTGCCAAACAGGTCAGACACATTCTCGACAGCAACACGATCAATACGCTTAAAATAAACGCTTTCCCTTATTATAACTAACTATTTTCACAGCTTGTCACTATAGATAAATTACTGCGTGCATATTCCACTGTTTGTTCCTCATAAACTAGGCCATTACGACGTTGGCCATGAAATGCAGAGATTACACTTACGAGATGGCATAAATCATACTATCTTTTACCTTAGAAGCTGCCTTTCGCTATACATCTAGAACGTTTAAAAGAGATGAAGACCCCACTTGCAATAGCGTGAATTGACCTGTGGTTCGTTTACGTGAGACAAACGTAGATTGGCGTTATTGCGTATGATAGTTACGAGAAACTCAAATTGTAAGAACGTCGCTAAAAAATCGCAGCCAGCTCGTGCTAGCGAACCACTCGCGTCGGTATTCACTATAAATAGTTTGTATAATTATAACTAGTATAATTAGATTAAAGTGATTTAGTGTTAAGTATCCGCGAATAAGGCAAGTAGTGTCATAATTGACTATTGCAAGGAGCTGGACTAATTGAAGGGTCTGCTGATAAGGGGGCGGAATTGCTAAATTTCGTCTTGCCTGCTTACTATACAACACACAGTGTCCAATGATTACTTGCTTTACTTCCTGAGAAATTCGTTTACTAACGAAATATTTGTTTTTTTAGGTAATCTTTTTTTTTTAGGGTCTATATAAATCAATTCGTCGAGTGGAATGCCACCAAAGCCTAACGGGGTACCATCTTGGACTCGGTCAGCGGTCATTTAAGTTACATTATTTGATAAAAGCTGAAATTAATAAAAGACCAAAAACTTGTGCGGTTTAAAAATAGGTGGAATACCCGAAAAAGCGTTTCGCTTTCTTCAATGTTAGGGATCGTTTTAGCTCATTGTTTGCATTGCAGTGTTTCTTTCCTAGTTATAAAACACGATGTGAGTATATTACCATCGTATATAGATATCAGTTAAGGGGAACTCGATATAAGCCTGTTCGCTTACCAAACGGATTTGAATTAGTGATGAAAGACTTTGGTAAAAATGATCGATCGACCTTTTATTTTCATGTCCTATTATAAACATGCGGTGTTAGACATGGATTTTTGAGTAGCACCACCAGCAGCAGCAGGGTCTGCTCCCCTCGTGACTGTTTTCACACCCCAGGTTTATGACATTCGTCGCAGTTCGATCTAACATCAAAGCAATTATAGGCAGAACCGGTGAACCCTATGTAAGGTGGCTTAAGTCTTCCTAGTCAGCCGTACGACTGTAGTACGACTGTGTAGGCTGATAAGCCAGAGCTAAAGAGAGTCGTAGCGGTTTGCAGAACTTGGTCGGTTGAACGACTCCATCTTTTCTGCTGCCGCGCCGTAATATCGAGTGTACGTATCGACGATGTTGCCTTAACCGGCCTGTTCGCTGCTGATCCCTTTTGAACCCCCCACTCAGCCCGGGATTTTTAACTAAAAGCCGCCACAGCCTTGTTTCCCTTTGTGACGTTCAGTCCATATCGAAAGAACACAACTTGCCGACACCGTTTGTGTTGCGATTGTGTACGTTGTGTACGTACAGCTCGAGGAAACGTAAGGATAATGGATGCGCCCACCTTCATTGTACACTTCTTGAGGCTTGACAATGGAATACCTATAAACAACAAAACATGAGCGGAGATAACGCAGGTGAAATCGGTTGTACGGCCGGTCGTCTGTCCGTCATCTTGCTCAGTTTAGAATTAAAACCGAGCATGTGAATTCGACCTAGGTAGTGGATTCTTTTTTTTATAAGTATGGGCTGATTAATTAACGCACCGTTGAGACGTCTGGGGCGATTTCCCTTTATGGTTTATCCAATGCAGTCCGAATAGAAGACTTATGTATTCTTCCACAGATAAATGAAAGCGCATTCTGATGGTGTAGAGCACGACTATACTCTCCTTGTTACCCCTTGTTACTTGAAGCGTTAGTTCAAAAAAAAAGGGAAAGCTCCGTTTTTTCATCTTGCGTGTTTTCTACTTCCTAATGCTCATTTTCAAACGTACCTCCGTTTGCTTTTCCATCTTTGCGCATAAAAGATTGTTTGCAAAAAAAGTTGTACTTCATCTTTCTGTAGATCCAAGCATATGGTCAACAACATCTTTAGCCATCGTCAAAAATATTAGTACTTCTCTGCGTTCTTCTCCGCGAGCTTTATATTCAAACAAAGTATAGTACATCCCATCTGTTTCATATGAAGCACATAGACACATATATCATACAGCGTTTTTCCTATCTTTATCATAGAAATCTGATGCTTACCGTACCCAGCTAAAACCTACGTTCTGTAGCAGGTGAAGTCGCGATTGTTATCACCATACCAGACTCCCACGTCCAGAGTGAGCGACCTCGTCCTGCTTCCTGGCCTATCTGCATTTTTTGTTTATTTTTCTTAGCATTTCCGGATCATTATTGTTATAGCTGTCCACAAACCCGTACAATCATCCAGATACGGTTCCCTTCCTTTTTCAGCTAAAAGGTCCCAGTCTTACCAAGCGCGAAGACCGCCTCAGTAAAAACAGCTCTATGCCATTCTAATTGCTGCAGCTCTTTGTGTCATAATCAAAGTTTTCTGTCCCTCTGTTCACATGAAACAATACCCGTATTCGCCCAATTTGGGGCAGCATACGGCGCTACAGGGTCTGCCACCTAAGCTAGGGGGCCTCTCATCCCTTCCGAGGAGCCTTTCATTCAACACATAAATCGCAATAGGTAAGGCGCACTACGGAGTGTTTTGCCTGCAGCGTATTGAACATGTGCTGTTTTTGTAAGAACAATATACAATGTAACAGTTAAATATTTTACCTTTCGCTTGATCTGTATGCTATTTCCCTCTGTTTTTTACGCAGCCTTTGCAACTTTTTCCTCCTTGTTAAAAAATTCGCCGCGCTTCTTCCCTGCGCCACCTAAAGAAAGTGATTTCTTACCTGACCCAAAGTGGCAGCAAAAACCTTCAATCACTTTTTTTTTAACTCTTTTTTTAGAGCGGGCTCCTTTAATTGAAGCTACATCATCGATGCAGGCAAGGCTTTCCGTGTCGCCCGACATATCCGGGATATTAAGCACCTTACCGTAGGCGAGGTTCCACAGGGTCAGTTTAACAACCGACCCCTGTCAAATTCTTTCTGCAAACTGCTTTTTCATACTCCTCACCTGGAAACTTCTAACGTCTAAAAATGAAGGTATAATTCTCCCGAGGTAAAGCGGAATACCTTTTTGCTCCCGAGCTTTTATAATTACCCCTGGGTTTCTTGTGTTGAACGCATTCCTAACATCTAATAATATCACGAAAACGTTGTCTGGTGTTTTGAGCATGTCCTCTTCCCCACTTTTTATGCGCTATGGCTAGTGTTCTCTTAATGACCATTAGGGCTTGCTTTTCCTTACGAAAGCCATATTGCGAGTCTGATAAAGCTTGGCGCGCCCCTGTTTCCCGCTCAATCTTACTTATGATAATGTACCCCATGATGTTAGCAGTCTTATTGAGGAGGCAGATGAGCCTATACGCCTTTGTGCCCATCATCTCCGCTTTCGGAATCAGGACTACCTCCGCGTTCTTTCATTCCTTCGGTACTCGCCTCTCCGAAGTTTGTTAATAACAGTCCTACATTGTTCTGGCCATCTTCTGATGAGTTGCTTTACAGCGCCCGGTGGAATCCCATCTCGCCCTAGGGTCTTACCCGCTGCCAGCCGTTTCCTAGCTTTCTAACTTTCCCAGTTGTGACTTTTGGTATTGCACGTTCTGCTATCTTTATACGTTCTGTCTGCTTGTTTGTGAAAGAGACTACCTAGTACTCGATCTTTAACATCCACTAGGAGGTTCGGAGTCTTTCTTTTGATCCTCTTCAGAACGATTTGATAGAAAAGTTTAAACTTGTCGTTTTTAATTGTTTTTACCTGTTTGTTGCATGCACGTTTTTTGTTTTGTTTGTAATTTCTCTCTCGGTTTTTCACCGATAGCTAAATCTCATCATCTCTTAATCCCCGGAAAGTTTTTTCTGTGGTTTTAGTCCCCACGACTTTTTTTGGGTATTTTCTTTGCGACCTTAAGCTCTCTCATTTCAATACTCGTATTTACCTTAACCTTTTTGTTTTTTTCTTAGACTGTAAGGTCCTAGTTGCTATCTCTGAGGTAGCAGAGTGCCTCCAACTACCATTACAGCGCTTCTATTCCTTGGGTATGTGTAGGACCAATGGTTCTTCTTTCTTGAGAGTTTCGATTTCAGCGGTAATCTTTTTCAGTACCTTAAAGAGATCAACTATAGCTGCTTCCGGGAGCAGCATTCCAACAGGCATTCACAGTGTAGCAAGGACGACGTACTTTTCTTTTTCTTTCTCTTCGTCATCTTCCGTTTCCAGAGCGTCATTGCCGGTACGGCGGCTATCCGTTTTGAGGCCATCCTCGCCGTAACGGGGAACTGAGGTAACTAACGGGCTTGCTTCTCCAGGAGGGTCCGTTCTTTGCTCGAGTTCTTTACGACGTTTATAACGCTGATTTATCCGCCCGGAAGAATGGTTTTCGGGGCCAGTCTTGTGCGCATAACAGCGCCTTCCAGCTATTCTTTCACACAAGGACAGCTGCTGCGTCATCTCAGGTTTTCGCTTCCAGAAGAGATGTTTATTTCTCTTATCTCCTTCTCATCTTCTGCTTCTCGACCTCTTTGCCATAATAGAGGCAGGTAGGTCATTGGTTCGCTATCGCTGAACTCCGCGGCCCTTTCTATTTTAAGGGCGCCAAACTCCTCTTTAATACAACATGGACGTGTCGTTGAATCTCCGCGTGCTTTTTATGCTGTTCATATGCTTTCTTCCTTGCAGATTCCATCCTTTTAGTTTGTGATTTATGGTTTGGTGTATATAGGCCCAGGGTCTCTAGATCCTCGCTAGTACCACTTTGTGTAATCAGTATGTTTGTTAAGTTGTTTCTTGAGACCCTTGATCTCCAAAGTAAGTGTGTCCACTAAATTACTGTATTTTCATACTTGCTCTTGTGATTGCAACTAATGTCCACTTCTTCCATTCATTATGTTCATCATCGTTTCCACAACAGTTTCATCCATTACTTCTGCGTTGGGTCCTTTTATCCTCTTAGGATCTCTTGCCCTTTCGGCTGTTCGATCCATCCTCCGTAAGCTGCGGTGACCTCTTAGACCCTTTGTTGGTTTCCTCCGCTCTTTCTATATAGCTATGCTTTTCTGTTAGCCATTCCTTACCCGCATTGCCACCTGACAGTTCTCTTCCTCCTGTTTCATTACTTGATAGATCCATTGCTTTACCATTGAATTCCTGATCTCTCTGGGAGGTACAGGATTTCTTCTTGAATTTGTAAGAGGAATGGGGTCTGCCAATTTCCGCAGGGGACCTTAACAGCTCGCTTCCTTTAGAGGGGTTAATTCTAGGCATCCTATAACCCTCTGATTCCGACCGCCCTTGAGCCAGCAAAGGGTTGAGAGTAATCAGTTTGAAAAAACAGTAGGTCGCTCGTATCGCTCGACAGTCACTGTCAATTTAAAAAAAAACTCCGTACTATCTTTTCTCTAATCGCCGCACTGGTGAAAGATTATAGAAGTCCTGTTCTCCAACCCGCGATCGTGTTACAGGCCCGAGAAAGACTACAACGGTATCCTGTTTGTCCGGTTTCCTGATTCATAAGCGAGCTTGGTTTGAGCTTGTAATCGCCCCTGACCATATGTGACACCATGTCTAGATAAAACTTTAAACAAGCCAGTAGAGAGATTTACAACTTTTCAGTCAACCACGGCAGTCGGATGTAGCCGTGAAATCTGCGGATGCGCTTCGGCACCAGCCGAACGGGTGTTGAGCAGGCCGGTCGGTCCACAGCCACTCCTATGGCGCCTCAATCGGTTCACGGTAGAACGGTAGCGCCCCTAGTGGAGGAGCGCGGAACTACGCGAAAATGGTCACTTTCACATCAGTTTTTAAATAGAACAGACGCGAAAAGTAAATTAAAAAAATGACGCAGACGAAAAAATAGCTGAGCAGTAAGCAATATAAAGTTTATAGCGATAAGTCGCCAAAATTGCCTAACAAACGAGTAGCACGAGGCGGAACATGTTTGTCGACCTTGGAGGTCGAGACACGACCCAGCTAGTTGAATTTACTCAACGGGATTTGTCCACAAGCCGAGATAAGTCGTAGAATAGGGTAACCCTCAAAAGCGCCTTATTCGATAAATTTAAATTCCTTTGTGTCACTTGCTTCTCCTTGCCTCATCTAGCTATCTAAGGAAGCTGTACCTACATGTACTATTGTGCAACTGTGTGTAATAATCTTATCAATATCTTACTAGTGGTGGTTACCTCTCAACACATTAAACCTAAATAAAGGTACACATATATAACGATGTCAGTTAAAACGAAAAAAAGGCCAAGAATATAATCTATGTGAGGCGCGTCTGCTAGTTCTTCACATTTCAATGAACCTAAATTAAGCTACACTCGTAGCGCTACCGCCTCGGTAAGGTAAAATTCTGAGGCTAGTATATGGGTAAGACCCGGTGGTTGTAAGCGCGCGATTTCGTGCTTATGTAGTTACGTTACGCCGTTTGTTCCCTGTTGTTCGTTGCTGTCAGTTATGCTCTCAGCATTGCTTTGCATCGGTTTAATTTCAGACCGACACACCAACCGGCTTGGGCGCCAGCGGAATTTCTAGAATGATGCTAGAGCCGGTGGTACATGTCGGCTCCAGAATAGCAGAAGAAAAGCAGGACTGCGTTAACAGAAGCAGTTGCATCATCGTGCTAGCAAATGGCACAGTGGCGTCAGAGCCGCCACCGGCTAATTTTCTTTGTATTGTTGGTAGATCGAAAAGAAGCCAGGGACACTGCCAAGTCATCCGATTATTACTCGCACGCCGAAACGCTTTGGCCGCTCTATACTAAGAGCTCGTCAGTGGCGGTAGCGGCGCCAGGCTAAAAATGCGCAGACAAACGACAAGTCTTCGGCTTCTACACCAGTTTGAGGACGCTCACGCGAAGCAGTCTCGTTGCATCGAGCGAAAGACCAGTTGACTTCTTGGCTTTCTGCCTATTACGCTTGTTCGGTAACTGCAGCGTCCTGAACTGACTGCCTTGTGACTATATATGAGCACGGATCTCGCCCTTCTTCATTCTCGTTTTTACCTTCTATAGCTAACGTGCAGCTTTGCTTGGTAGCCTGTTCTATGGTGAGCCGTTTAGCAGACTGTCTCGCCAAGTGCGTATTGCCACTTATTTATCCAGTGACAGCGGCTGTAGTAGCAGAAATTTCAACAACAGAAGTAGCACTCTGCTTTCACATTTCTTTTCAGGTTCGCATTGGTTCAAAGTTTACCATGGCAAAAGCATCTTGTTGGATTGCTTGCCGGTACTTGGCCTCGTTGCCTTAGCATCGCCGCTCTCTGTTCACTTCGTATGGAGGGCTATTCTTTCTCAAGTGTTCGTCGTTCGTAGTAGGACGTCGCGCACTGCCACCTATCGATCTTTGCCTTTTCCATGCCTCTCGGCCTGCCGGAGGTGGTTCACTTCCTACCCGTCTTCTGTCTCAACACGGACTTTTACCCTACAGCTACTCAGCAATAGCTGCAGTAAGCTACCCTACGAGCAGCTGTCGTTGCCCGCAGGAGAGTAGAGTGTCGCTCAACATCAGCGACGGAACTACCACTATTAACCATGCTGTGGTGTATGTTAGGTGGCAAAACAAGCTTGCGCCTGTGCGTCCTTGCTGTGCGCCGTGAACGTCGCCGCATTTGGTTGGGCTGGCAAAGACATTAGTCGGGAGTCTGAAAGTAGTCCCAGGAGCTTGGAGCTGCTGTGCACGTCATATAGTCGACACGAACGGATCCTTGAAGGCAACGGTGGGGCGACAGCGGCAGCGATATTCGAGCAAAAAAAGGAGTATCAAGCACAATCCCTTTATGCGTTCGAAATAGGCGATATAGAGCAGGACCAGGGTCTGGTATACCTCCACACAAAAAGCTGTGTAGCTCTTAATGATGTAATGCGGTGTTAGCAGCAAAATGGCCTCGTAATATTTTTCGTTTAGTGATAAGAACTCCGCTGTAAATAAAAACGTATTAAAATGATTTTTTTCTGCTTCAATGTTCTACAGACAATTTCATTATTCCGACTTTAGCGCTTTTAGATCTAATGCGACGCACTGAAGCAGACAAGAAAATCGCGCTTATTTAATCAAATTTTTACCACTTTTCTCGAACGGGCTTTTGTGTTCTGCTCTAAGTACCTCAAACTAACCTTATTATAATTATGGTCTTACTTTGTTTTCATGCTGTTATCCGGATACCTGCTGTTTTTAGAGCAATTCGATGAATAGTGATGCTAGCGATTGTCTTCCTCGAGACTATAGAATCCACATTGTTAACATACATGTACTAGCAATTACGCATAACAAAGGGTTTCCTGTTTTTTTTATCTGATAAGAACGCCCGCCCCGCTACTTGGAATCTCACTATTTCGGCATTACCACTTGAAACTGCTTTCTATAGGGACTTTTCCGACCTACATTCAGTCTAACTACTAGAACATTTGACTCCTCATCTATGAGACCGCTATTTAAACGTAAACATAAAAAAATTAAAAAAACAGGCTCAGTCTAACGAGAGTTACGTTACTGCGTGACTCATAACATGGTAGGTGCTGGAGAAAATGCGAGCCGATCACAAAATAAGCCGTCATGTTTTCTCTTTGCATCTCCTGTTACCCGGTGTATTTCCTTTTCTCAAGGCTTCTTCTACTCGTTGTGTTTTAATCAGTTTGCCTATCTTTCGTCAGGGCGTCGTTCGTTCAATTAGCTCGAACATTGGACCTAAAGTACGATCGCACCTCACACTCCGGCCACTTCGCCGTAGGCCAGGGATCTGGTCTCCCCTACCCCACTTCAGTCTTTTCAGCCGTCAGACCTCTCACTAAGAGTTGAACGTGTAGGTAGGAGATATCCATATAGTGCAACCTGTCGACATGCGACTTGCTCTTCTTTTTTCCTCTTCAGCTGCTGCTACTACTATAGTCGAACGGCGCCGCTTTGTTAGCCCGCCTCTCCAACGCCGTCCACCATCTCAAACCGCCCCATCAGCCATTGCTGCCGATAACCGACTCAGGCCGAGCTAGGCAGGCGAGATCGAGCAAGTCCGACTCAAAGTCTGACCAGTTCCCCTTTTGCTACAATAGGAACAGGCGCTGCATCCGTCTTTTCCGCCGCTGTTTCTCCTGCCAAATAATCGGTGCTTACATGTTCAACTCACGTACTTGGTACACGCGATGGGCGGATCCAACGGAGAAGTCAAACGGAAGCAGAATCTACGAAGAGGCGACAGACCTTCTCCGTCGGCCGGACCGTTCACGGGATACGTAGTGGAGGTTGAGGGGAAGGGACATTGGCAAAGGTATCGGGCGAGCGCTACTAGCAGCAGCCCCAGCTAAAAGTGAGTCGATACAAGGCTGGCTCGTTGTACGAGAGTGCCATGGTGCACTGGTTCTAGGCGTCTTTCTCGTGCCACTTGGCTAATATATAAAACCCAGCCACTCACCGTGCTAGTTCTGCTGCTCCTGCTCGATAGGGTTGAATATTGCAGCGCCTCAGTGGCTCCCTAGTTCACCGCCTACCTCTCATTCTATATAGTATATCTTTCGTCTGTACAGAAAGAAAGGCTCAGACGAGTGCTAAGGAGACAGAGAAGAACGCATAGAGGAAGGAGAAGGGCCCCCTCCAATGAGTACAACTGTACGGTGCTGCTTAGTGCCGAGGGTCGCGTAGCCTATGCAGTGTACCACGGGCGGGCTACTAACATCTGCGTGCCTCGCCTAAGCATATGGAGGAAGCTGAATCTATCTAAACGAGAGTAACATCCGGATAGCAGCATTGACGGTGGGATGGCTCACATACATACATATAAACGCACATATACACCAAGAGCAGAGCAGCAGCCTATCACTGAGGCATGGGCTCACACAACTGCTAACGTAGACTCGTCCACATAGAAGCACACGGACAGCACACGTCTGCCTCCGCATCGGCGGAAAGGGGATTACCTAACGTGTTTGCGCTAGGGGATACAGATGAGCCTGCGCACGAGCGTTTTCTAGTGGCTTGGGGCTGCCGTGAACCGGGCGTGGGAGATAGAGTGAATACCCAATTAGGTGCAGGGTTGACAAAGTGGAATAGAGCCAATGAGGATACAACGCTGGGCAATGAAGGTGGAGAGGAGTACGCAAACGGGCAAAGCGGGATAGGGGCTTCATGGGAGTGCACTGGTGGATAACAGGAAGACACAAAGAGAATGTAGTAGATAGAGAAACGAGAGGGGGCAGAGGCGGACATATAGATGCTTAGGTAGAAGTGGAAACGTAGGGGCAATACGAGAAACGGCAAGGAATGATCTTGAGTTAAGCTTAGACTACGCGTGCGGGTCGCAAGGAGGCCATACTGAGAATTAAATCACGACGGTTTCTCGGTAGTTTCGCTTCGTGCAGATCTAAGCTCCTTAGACATTGACCTGCTTGGGAAGCGCCTCGCCGAACTATACGGGCGTACATTGTCAGGCTGTAAGTAAATCGAAAAGTGACGTTGTACGGACGCAGCCGTCGAGGTGGGATGAGAGACATGTCTGTAAAAACGGTAACCAGAAACAGGAAAGCTGAGCAGCCAAAGGGAGACCCTTTGAAATGGCAGTTAGAATATCAGTCGAGGCAGTGCCGACGACGCGACTGTATCAACTTCTGACATAAGATAAATAGCCGGGGGCAGGGGTGAAGACCGCTAGTAACCACACCCAGCCCACTCAACTATTGACCGACTGCAAGCGACTATTGGTTAAAGCAGAATTATATCGGCGGTCACTAACATCAGCAATACTCATAACAGAACGGTAGCTATGATTGCGAGTACTTATACTGCTAAGAAATTTGTCTTTTAATTAGTCGAATTCTCTACAGGAATGGAAGCGGAACGGAGGCGAAGTTTCGGCGGCTGAATCACTCATCCAGCCCCTTCGTCTCACCCCTATCCCCTTGCTCCATATTTGTCTCAGTTGAGTTCTTCAAGTGAATTTAGAACTTGGTGGGGTTTAAAGTAACTTTGCCATTTAAACGTTTGGGTCGACCGCGGCTGCCACCACGAGGATGAGTCATTTGGGCAACAAGATAAAGTGAGGCAAGCAACGACGAGTGAGCACTGGGGAGACACTGGCTAGCAAACGACGGAATGAAGATCAACGGTTGGATATGAGTTAGTAGGTTGAAGGGAAAGCAGGGCTCTGAGGGATGGTGCCCGTCTCGAGGATGTACGTACATGTGAATGTAATAGATGCTGAAGTACGATTGTTGCTGCTACTGGTGCATCTATTTCGGCTCGTGTTGCAAAAGCATTCAGCGGGACTCTCTCATTTCACTCGTCGTTCCCTCAAAATGAATTATAAGTCACTGCTATAACTACAAGGTTGAGCATATAGCGGAATCACCATCATGATGCTGAATTAAGCTGCGACACCGAGCTGCTGTGTAGCTAAGTCAAACAACTTAAGCCAAAGGTAAATTTTAGTAAGCACGTGTAGACTCAGAATGATGGCGGATAGCTAAACTTCGCATGTCTCTCCATAGCATTTGTATATATACAGTCATCATCTGATAACCTTGCTAATTGGCTATGAAAGCTAAACGTTGGATATGTCAAGCTTGGACAAAACGATCAGCTTTCAATGTATATAACGAAGCTATGCAGTAATCTTGTTGCGCGGCCTCAATATGAGCATTTACCTTAATCTTAAACTTTGAGCTCTGGAACTGCTTGAGACTAGTCCTTTGATGGCAACTATCGCTGGGTTAAAAATATCTACACAGGGGAATTAGGCTTTGATACGAAATGGGTAAAGGCTAGATCTACTTATTTCCTTATTGAAACATTGTATTTACTACCAACGATAGATCTGTCTTTTTCGCTGCCTGCATACCCGGCTGTCAGTGTCTTCCACTAAAAGTCATTCCGTTCATTCTAACGAGAGGACGCTAAAACCAAAAATACGAACAGGATTTTTAAAGTGCATAGCAAGCTGATGCAATTCATTTAAGCGACTTGTTAAACCTGAGTTTATTTAGACTTGTCTACGTGCTTTTTCTGTATAGAGCCCTATCGAGACAAAGCAATACATCGCCAACGAATCAGTACATTGCATTTTGGATAATTACAATCATGCATCATGATTAAGCGCGGATAATTTTTCATGCCAAAATAATGGGGAACTTTTCGTATGAGCAAGTTATCTGGGGAAAACAGTGTGCATATTATTATGGGTTGCCTTCAATATTCAAACACACTACTCCTGGATGTGCCAGTATTTTGATTATTCAAGGTACATCTTCACGCTACCCAGTGAAACTCCGTGTGGATCTGTGGTACACAAACCGTAAGATTTGAGCTAGATAATTCGATTCGAAAGAATTATGAAGCGTCAGTTTTTTTTTGTATATTTTTGGGAGGGAAGGATTTTCTTTCTAGCTTTGGTGAGTGACTAAGTATTCCATACAACATCACAAGGACTTTATTATATAGTTGTAACTTTCGGATTGTGTATTTAATCGATATTTTTTAAAAATGTTGCGTGTCCCAATCAAGTAGCCCAAAGGTTAACCAATTTTTTTAAAATTAATTATTAAAAATTTAATTAAAAAATAAAATTTGAAACAAATGAAAACAATCGCACATGGTATCATTTCAGGTAATCCGAATTAAAGGAAACAATATTGCAAATTGTACATAGGAAAATGTGAAGTGGATGCGTACTTTTTGGAACAGATTGCCTGGAATGATAAAGCTTCATTAAAAATAAGTGGTATAACTTTATTTACTGAAGGACTGTTACCACATCTCAAGCACCTAATCAATTGGACAACTACTTTTCGACTTAACAGTTGCGTAAATCATCTGTTTTGTCACGCACCTTGAGAATACCTTAACAAATGTTACAGATTTTGTTTCCAACAGGATAAAGCAGTGGACTGTTGACAACTTGCGAGTAGGTGACCAAATGTCGAGGAAACTTTCCACGGAAGCAAGGCTTAAAGCTTTGCTTAAGCTTAAAGGCCCCGTCGACCAAATCGAGCATTTCATATGTACCGTCTAAAAATTATAACTCGAGTACTAAAAGCACGTGAACTGATTAAAAAATGATTCCCGCGCGAACTGACTCAAGGCCAATTTGTGGAACTTTAATTGACAAAGAGTCTGCCTGGGGCGTACGGTCGTCATAGACGAGGCCTGGTTCAATCCATACCACCGGTCGAAGATAAACCAGGCGAAAGAACGGCGCGAGGAAGTAGTGCCTGCAGAGAATATCAAGGGCATCAGCTACTATGAAGCATCTGCCGAGAATGAAAGAAATTATTAAAAATCTGTAAAAGATATAAAAGGAGCTTAAATCCTATGCATTGTTCTGCCATTTTAATAAAATATGGTTTCTCAAATTAGTACATCAATTAAAAATAAGGTAAATCTACTAAATGAAAGGTATTTCTTATTTAAATTCTAAATTTAATGCAATTTTCTGCCAAATTAGTTAATTAATAATTAATTTATCATGGATCGTGGACATAGCAACCGCAAGCATGCAGTCCGATTATTTTATGGGAACGCTAAACTTGATCGTTGTGGCTTAATTCCTTCTTGCATTGAGCAAAGGAGTACCCAATGTTAGTTTCAAGCCATTTACTTTCTCGATTTAAGTCCGTATCATTACGTGGCTTTTCATGCCGTCAAAAAGCTAACTGGTAGGCAAGCGTATTCCAGTATCGATTTCCCAGCCACAAATAGAAAAAACGCGTATGGAAATGCTAATGCTAGGTGTATGGCTATTCAAGAGATGTCGGAGCACTGAGACTGAAAATTAAGAAGACACCTCTAAAACACATGTAATGATCGTTCTAGTCCAGCTGGTTGAAAAGTTACCCAGTTTTAAAGGGATTCCCTTGTAATAGCCTACCAGAGAAATTTCAGGAGAAAAAAAAAGAAAAAAACAGATAACAAGTTTTCAAAAAAACGCCAACAAAAAAAGGCTTACCTATTGGAATATGATAATTAGATACCTGAGAGATTACAGTAGATTACAATCAAGGCACGCCACCTAAGGTTCTACATTTTTTATTTAAATTTCGTCAGAGTAATGAACTAGTTGAAGACATCCGATCATAGTCAAGTTTCTTAGGCTTTCAAAATCCGCAACTCAAGGCTTCTACAGGCCTTTGTTATACTATACTGATATATTGCTATTTCTTTTGACGTCCGGGAACAATCTCTGCATTAAAAATGTCCTCAGCGAGGTCCATTCAACGCGGAGGCGAGATATTACTGAACATCACAACTGACTGTAAAATCTAAATCGTATCTACGACGAACAGTCCTTGGACAATATTTGCTGTTCGTCAGTTATCAATGTATACTCCATGTCAAGTCATGGCTAAAGTCTAGGCAGACAATAGCTAACTCAAAAAATTCCAAGCTTTAAGCAATCCTATGGCCACAAGGATATCGCCTTGGTTAGTATAGAAAAGAAGACAGTTGTGAATGGAGACGGTGCATTTCTTCTAATTTACAAAAAGCTGAAGCTCGCTTACTAAATATTCTTGGGCAGGCTTGAGTGGTCGACTGCTTATTGAAGACAGGTTAAGTATTATGGTGACGCAACTGAGTTCGTAGCTGTTTCCTTTACGCGTTCCTAAATAGAGCGACAATTTGATTTTTTTGGTCAAACAAAACACGGGGTCCTCGAGGCGTAACTTTAGAATACATTACAAAATACTGTATATCAATACAGCCTAGTTAACCAAAAGGTAGCCACTGAAACTACCATATCAGAAGCATGGTAACTGCTTTCTGCCGCTGTTGTCACTGCTGCCAACATTTGTGCATTGTCCAACCAGACGATCAATGCTGCAGTCGAGCAAAGTTGAGTTGACGCGGAGGTCAAGCATCAGCAGAGCAGGCGTTAAACTCAGGGCTACCTTTTTGATGCCAGATGCGTCCCATCGTGTGGAGTTTACGACAAAGCTGGGTGTCTGCTTTCCTATGAATTTAGTTTCAAAAATTCACTATGCCGCCACAGACGGGCGTAATCTTTAAATGTCAGCGAGACGAGACGATGAATAAAGAAATCTACTAACTAGGCCGAGCAACAGTAGGATGCACGCAGGGACGGGGGGTCGCATATAGGAGGTTGATATGCATTTTACCTCAAGACACTACCAAGACTGCTGTCACAGGTGTCAAACTGGCGTTTTAAGAAAGCCGGTTGTTTTTTCGGTTAGCATTACTTTTACAAGTAACATTTTTCAGGCTCATGGGTCCTGCCGGGTGGCTTAGCTCCGTATATGGCGCAAGCTTCACTACAACTGTGACCACATGGAAATGCCATAATTAGTCCGAGGAGAAAAGTTAATAGTCCGTCAGGCATTAAAAAAGAAACCTTTACCGACAACAAACGTGTTGAGGGCCTGCTACTATCGAACATCCTCAAATGTTGGGCCTATTATTTCTAGCTAAAAGCACAGCCAGATGTTTATTTAAATATTTCACGATAAAAATGCCTAATTTTGCATGCTAGCCTCTCCTAGTGGCGAATTTACGAACTTAAAACTACGTAAAACGAAAGTTTTTCTTGTATTATTGAGTCTGCACATTGGATATGCTTGTAGTTGGCTTATCTTTTGCCTGTCGTCAATATCCAAGCACCTGTCTTTTTACATACCACTTGATTAAATCATGGCTAACACGTCGCTGGAAAGCCGATAATCTTGATCTGAAGCATGGTCATTTCCTTTGACTAGGTACCTAGACTAACCCACTGGGATGCAGTCTCCTCTTAGAGTTAGCAACGTTGACCCAACAGTGACGCCAGAACATGAATAATTGTACTCTTATTAAATGCATGCCTTTTATATACAATGTTTGAGCAAAATCGATCGGTCCTGCACCGATTACAAATCGAAAATCACTTTCGACTTAAATAATAAAGCAGTGTAAGAATATCTATTCTGGCTGCTACTGAATTATTTCCAAGACATAATTCTAACTAAGTTCCCTGAAGGTTGACCAATAGTAAATCCAATTGGGAAGCTAAAAGATCAACAGACAATATTTACTATGACTTGCCTTTTTACCTGAGTATTTTGCCCCGTATTGCATCTGTCGTCGTATTTTATCCAACTGCGATTGTTTTAGTAAAATAGCTCGCATAACTACCGTTGAAATTCCTTCATCCGGCCATTCAAAGTAGGCTGCGATTCGTTTTTTGGATGCCCTTTGATTGCCACAGGGTTTGGACTGACGATGGGCAAAAACGAAGACAATTTGAAGAATAATGCCTCAAATTTGCTACGTTCAGACCAAAAGTAATGGCGTTAAAGTGTGATTTTGCTAATTCACCGGTACCTGCCTCTCTCATAAATTGATCACAGTAAAACATTTTCGATGATTTTTCAAATTTTACAAAATCTGGGATCAACTCCCATAAAGTGTAACGCTAAACATATCGGTCTATGTTTGGCGAATTTGTGGTTAAGAAATTTCGATTAAATTTAAAAAATTTTTTTTTAAAAATACCTGAGCTCTTTCAAAGCAACGCTTCATAAGGCCAATGGAAAATCACAAAAATTGTATTTAATTTTTTTTCACATATTCTTGAAATTTAATTTTAATGATAATCGGGAAAAGTACCTATAGAGCATAAAGTAATCATTATTATTAAAGCATTATTTAACCACCATTTAAGAAAGTGGCTCCGCATTTCTTCGGTTTTATAGATAACGGAGAAGGTTATGTCACAGACGGAAAATTTTATTGAAGCAAACTTATCACAGGTTAATCAATTTAACACAGGTCATTTTAGAATGACTATGGGTGACAGGAGGTGCTTTGTGGACGTTCTATTATGGCCAGCTTGTGAACGAGATAGTTGCAGGTGTGAGCTTTTATAGTTGCGACTTATTTTTTTAAAGGTCTTCTAGGCAACATAAGTTTATCGATATGGCGGTTATTTGAAAGGCAGAAGTCTCTTTTATCACTCGGTGTCCGTTACGCATGTTCGATTACGATCTGTGAAGTGAAAATAAAGGGCGCAAAAAGAGGTTTGCAGGACAATAGTACGATGCTAGCCATTGCCAATCACCTAACCAATTCATTTTCAGCACTCGATGTAGCGGTCGCACGTGCAGTACAAAGATGACGTCTGAAACAACATTGATATTTCATCACCAGACTACTAACTTTCAAAACGAAGTAAGTGCATCTGTTCCAAGATATATATATATATATATATATATATATATATATATCTAACGCCTTTTTTATTTTAAAATGAAATTTTATTTTACAATGAATCTGGCAGTATTTAAATTATAATACCCATAAATCAACAGGCGAGAACGCTAGATTATGCTCTTTATACCTTATGGCCGTTGCAAATAATTCATTTCTGTTTGCTTAATAATAACGACAGAAAATTATAGAAGAGGCCACAAAAATGGTGATCTCTCCTAAGGTGGGGCGGGTCGCGATCTCCCAAATGTGAGAATGGAAAAGCAGACCGTCGCCCATGCGATCAGGTGCTGTTGCCATTACTGATGTTGTTTAAACGGAGATTGTAAGCGACTGCAACAGGGGTCTCGAAACCATCCCGTTCCAGACCAGCTTGACTTTCTCTTTTAACTCAGTTGGAATAAAGAAGGAACTCAAACACGTCGAATATACATTGTTGATTCTGCCGAGTTGCTGTCCTTCTATAGGACGCGGCCTTGCCCCGTATACTGCTGCGATTTTCACCGGGCCGTCTCTCCTATATCGTTTCATTTCGATATTAGGATTTAACTTATTCAGGAGAGCGTCAACTTGTGAAAAGGGGCTTGAAGCCACAACAACAAAAACCTGGACAGCTATTCCGGTGGTGCGTTTTTTTTGGTTTCTATGTTTGCCTCATTTTTTACTAACGGATGAAAACGAACTTTAGCCTTTAATTTCAGTTGTAGGGTAACTGAATAGTATATTAAGATTAACAGCAGAAGCCATTGCAAATTACACATAAGGACTTTTAACAAATGGTGGAACGCTTTAATAAGCAGCACTCACATTAGGTTTCAAACAAACAAAATTGTACTCGTATATTTTCGCAAATCTAGATCGCATCCTTAAATGGACTCTTATGAAGACCGCATGATTTCTGTCCAGCAATTCGCTCAATTTCGCAACCTAAATTATCTAGGTTACTAGTTGATAATTAAACTCCATACCTAGTTCTGCCTATTTTGTTAGATGTCTAAGCTTCTAAGTTGCGCTGTAAACGGGATCAGTTACTCAGGGGAATCAAGGTTCCCGCGGGTTCTAAACCTTCACCGCACGCAAGAGAATGAATGGTGCACGCAATACGCCAGAAGCAATTTCCAACCCTGCTACCATTGTCATAAGCTCCTAACAAAAGTTCCTGACAAACCGAAAGTTTATACGGCTACAGAGGCAAACCACGACTTCCAATTTAATCACAAAGAGCCGTGTTCCAAGAGCTCAACACCTTGATTTATCTCGGCACCGTTCTAAGAAGTGACCACACAAAATACGCATTATTTAGAGTAGCATAGGACGAAAAAAGTCTTCCCCTAAGAACTCTGGCGTCGCATTACAATGCTAGACAACGTATACATTTAACTGCGATATGAAGTCCACGAAAGGACATACTCAGTTCAAACCTACTGAAGTTTAAGTAAGAAACAAAGTCTATCCAACTATAATGTTGAGTATTTATTCAATGGGAACATACAAGGTGGCTATTTACTATAGAACGGATGTCATACAAAGTACGTGTATATTATACAATATAATTCGTTTGTAAATTTGCCCAAAAGCTAAAGGCTAAATAGAAGACACGAACGACCGAGAAGTCACTTAGAGAGCAGTGTTTGAAGATCTGAAAAGCGAGGCCAATTTATCTATAGGACTGTTGGGCGCCTCAAAATAGACAGTCCAGCCGAAACCGCTGAGGCTGTGATGTAACTCTTAATCTATTTACTTAATTATTTACACCAGTTGACAGAAGGATTTTCTTAGTTCTTTATCAATAATTCGTACATTCGCTCGTATTCAGTTAGAATAATAACAGTATAATCATTTATTTATTAGTAACCAATTTAAAGGTACAAGATTTGTACGTGCGGAACCAGGTTCATAGCAATACCGCCTGTTCGATTCTGCGAATATATGAAATAAGGGAAAGACGTTTGACCTTACGTTAATTGGGCAAAGTACGTACTGAACGAAAAAGCATGAACACGCATAAATTATAAATTCGAGAAGAACGTTCACCAAAAATGTATGGTCAAGCTTATTAGTTATCACCTAAGCCCCCACTACTTGTTGGATGATATTCCGCGTCCAGAACGACAACTGACAGAAGCCAACATTGCAGGACGTTGCAAAGGCGTTTTTGACACTGTGCAGTCAAGATTACGCACAAGAAGCAAACCTTGTACCTTATGCTAAAGATAAAATAAAAATAAATTAAGCTAACTTAAAATATAAGCTAAACGAAGAACTTAAGTGTTATTACTGTTCTTGACGTTGCCATTAAGTATTCCTTAAAACAGCTGGCAATCACCGAACTGTGTCTACTCCCTGGGACTAATTAACCTTTATTAATTAAATTTAACGTTACATTGAGCTGCCTTACAAGCAAGTTCCCGAACGGGCATTTTGCCAACTGCAGCAGTTACAACCGGTCCCATTTACTTAAGGTATCGATTCTGCTAACTGTTCTTTAGCTTGATCCGCCTTGGGCAGATAGTAGCTTTTAATAATCTACCTAGTCATACATTCTAACCAAGTCTATACTGAAACGGACTCCACAGATAAATGCCCAGATAAATATCCTCTAGAATAGGCCATTGCTCCTCGCATGCGTGTTTTCTATTATCGCACTTTTCCTACAAATTTAGAAAAGGAATATCTCTCCTGTTGATAATGGTGTATTGAGATTGTGTGCATGAGCGTAACTTCAGCAGGTAGTTTTACTAGAACTCTTCTAACGGATCGGTAAGCATCGTCACAAGACTATGCATAGTATTCCTCTTAACCAACCCGCGATTAGCGCTACTGGTATTTGATAAACATGTTTGAGATACCAAACATCGCGATTGGTGCATCGTCGGACGAAGACATAATGACTATCGATGTTATAAACCATGTTTTCATTTGGCGTAGGGCCCGCTACAACGGCCATCCAAATAGGTTATTACTACAAACCGGTATTTTTCACAGAACATGCTAATTCTAACTTTCTCATAAGTACGTTTGATATAGGTCAATTTCTATTCACTCTTAAGTTGGCCTTGTGGAGAATTATGGGCCTATAACAAAAACGTTGATGGAGACCTGAACGACGCGAGACTTCACTCGCCGAATGTGCTACTTGTATATATTGTATGTTTATATTAGTAGGTAGGAACGTCCCTACGTGGTTTGATTAAATAGAAAATACCACATTTTTTATTGTTATAACTATACACTATTATACTATTCATCTTCCGTCATCGTTGACGATGACGGAAGATGAATAGCAGTTCTTCCGGTAGGTGGCGTATCTAGTATCTCTTTAAGAAAGTAGTTTTTACAAGTACGTTTTGAGTTGTTGCTCCGTGTCGAACCTAGGGCCGTAAAGGTGGCTGCCTAATAGAAACTATAGACGGTAAAAATTCGTCAGCGCAATGTCCTGAGGATACGGCGAGTGCAATGGAACCAATCAGTTAGTGCCTAGAAGGGATGCCTCGACGATGTTCTCTGTGTGTGACTTCGCTTTGTGATAAAGCAGGATGCTCTGATCTCGTTTGTAGGGTCTTCCTGAATAGCCTCGTTCACTTGATAGAACTAGACCAAATAATCGTACTAATCAACTGTTGGAAAACAATTCCCCATGAATTAGGTCTTCATAATTTTACCGAATACGAAGTATAGTTTTTTTTAAACGAAGATTTGGTTGTACTCTGAGCTCTAGCTTTTCTTCTAGAATTGTCCATCCCGATATTTGATTCATATTAACGTGCACGCATTACTTTTCTCCTAAGTGGCAAAGTCGGTCATTGTGGCTGCGGGATGCTTGATACCGTAATGCTGAAATGTAATGTTAAGCCATAATTCCTTTTATGATTTAGAGAGTTCATGAGGTACGGATGCTCAAACTTACTGTGAAAACTCGAAAGACTCGAGCTGGCTGACACCGGTCGCATGGGTGCAGGCCATCTTTCTGGCCAATTGCCAAGTTCAGTGTCGGCCATCTTTTTGCAAAGGTGCCGCCAGACGGCTCAAACGGTCGGCCAAGGCAGGGACATTCTCTAAGTACCGGATACGGCTTTCAAACATGGAAAACTACTCTTGAGCAGTTTTTTTAGAGATAGCGCGTAGACAAGGCAAACGTTACGGTCTGTTTAGATAGCGTCTTGGCCTCGGCGAAATGTATAATACAAAAGGTATTGAAATGCACTTTTGTTTCACGCAAAACATCCATCCTCTAGAAGTTCTTTCGAGTTAACATAACATCGTTGCATCGTTCTCGTAAAGGAGGAAGAACACTTTCGTAACTAAATAATCGACCAGGAGAAACCGCGAACGTCTTTCCTAGCCTACTATATATTTATGCGCGAAATTTCATATGTACTTTTGTTTATATGAAGGATCGCATTGTACTCGGTAAGGATATACGGATGTGGTGCAATACATTTTACATGCGCATATGACTTCAGTTATACTAGTGCATTGTATCGGTGTATTTGTCCTGAGCTGTTGGGATTCCGAGTTTTAACAGCGGTGAGCAATTGCTCTATGAGAAGCAGAAGCTGCTAGGTCTCAATCAGATCAAGCAAAAAACAGGCAGAGAAAAAGTCAAATAAATAATACCAACCGACATTATAGAACCATAAGTATCTCGTTCGCCATTGTTTTTGTGTTTATTTAACTTATTAATTTGCTACGAGTACTTTTATGTACACTTAGAGAAATTAGCTTGCTAATCGAGATACGGTTAAAGCTTCCAATGGTCGTGATGAAACCGATTATGGTCAACAATAAGATAACGAGATATCTTAGATAGATAGCGAGATCGAGGGATAAACCATGTTTGCATAAAGCATTTATTCCTATGCCAAACCTCGAATGTTATCTCAGGCAGCGTATTTCGTAAATCGTACAGAGCACGTCTCCTTCCTATCATGTTCTCTCTTATTCTTTTTCTGCTCGCTAAGAAGAAAGAACGAAAACGTACAACACACAAGATACAACCTAGCCACTGCGAGCGTGTAGCTCGAGGAAAATTTAAAGTTCCTACTAGAGCATTTACAAGTAGTCTATGGTAGATGGTAAGTGTGTTCAATATCCGTGCTACGGAGCTGGTCGCAGCGTTGCGGTTCAAGGGTCGACAAAAAAAGTAGAACACATTGCTCCTGCTTTGTTGTTCGTTACCTATTTCCGCTTTACTCTGTATCTTGTAGCCTTAGTGCTGCTCTGATAGTGTAGTAGTAGGTTCATGCAATCGGTCCCGTGATCAAATAACGCACGTAAACTCACTCTCTCTCTCGTATCCATCCTTCGTGTGACCTGTACAGCCAGCGAAAGATAACCAGCACCTCAAAAAGCAGGTTGCTCGGACCAACAGTATCGCACGAATTTTTCTTCGTCTATCCTCTCCAGATAACGTCCCATATAGCCCATTCTCGCAATCCCAGTTATAGCAGTAGCGTCCTATATAGCCCAGCCCCGAAAACTTCAGTTAGTTTTATTCCTTTTTTTTTTGCCCCATTATTCATTCAACAATCCATCTATCAGGTGAGCCAGCCGCTCCGTAATGTAATGATTCTGCCATCTGTGACCATTCGTGGAGTACATTCTGTTTTGTCCCACGTTCATCGTCATAGCCATCAGCTAATAACCTTCTATTGGATGCAGAGCGTACGTTTGGCCCGGATCTATAATGGTCATTACATATACGTATGTGCGTAACATTATTTTATTAGGCATATGAGCTTATATTGAATTTCCTTCACGATATGAAGCAAGACAAATAGGATACCAGTTACAGAAGAAACGCTATGCTTTTCTCCGTTCTTGTATTTTGTGCATATTTAGTTTTTCAACGACACTTTATTAAAATAGGAAAACCATTTGCGGCTGCAGATACGTACACGTAATTCGTTTGTGGATGGACTGTCCTCCACCGAGTTAGACTATGTCTCAATTGTGTGAACGATGTGCAGAGTCTGTAGGTACATACTAACTAATAACACTGTGTATTTGGATCACCGTTTATACAATAGTGTCCGGCTTCGGTATTGTGATTATTGAATACGTTGGGTGTCGATTCAATGGAATGAGATGATTTGGTAACGGAATCTTTTCTAAGTTTGCATGTTATTGTAAATATCGATATTGCTAAATTCGCTTAAAGAGCTATTCCACGCCTCTTCAATATCATAAACCATAGAACTGTTCTACTACAGAGGCAATTTTCGAATACATTAGTATTTACAGAATACATTAACCCGTATTCATTAAATGTGTAGCGCTAGTTTGGGTTTGCCTCCTATCTCTCTGCATGACGTATTTAGATTTTGGGTAGCTTCCAACCGAATGTCGTTCACATCAGTACTTTCGCATGCAATGATAACGTTCGGGGTATAGTAAACCAGCAATTGAATTTCCCCAACATTAAGCACTCTTCTATTCGAGAGACGATGAATCGTCTCGTCTCGACGACATATTACCGAATGTTACAAATTTGTAGCATCATTTGCAGGGTAGTTGCTCCTGAACTACGTTTTCAGTGCGGCGCAGTAGGTGGCACGTCGCAGTTTTCCCGCGAAATTCAGCATCCAACACCGCCTTCATTATACCACCCACAATATAGCAGGCTATAATCATACCAAGACTGCGAGCATTTCTTCGACAACATGCCTATGCCTAGCGAGCACCGGTAGACTTCGTCTGTGCTAGCTGCTGCTTGGGCATGACATCAGTGCATGTTGTACCCGTCCCATCTTCCCCGTCTTATGCGCACGCCACGCAAGCTTCAAATGCGGCCAATATCATGTTGCGCCCTCGCCGCGTTGCATGTTACGCGAACGACATGTGTACCAAAGGAGGACAAGAAGGTAGTGCAGCGTCGTTCAAGCAGACCCTCAGAGTCAGCAGCAGCGGGTTCAGTTCTAACCCCCCGATCAAATCGTCCGAATCGGCAGGACCACAGGAGCGACTAGATTCGCTCGACGCAGCCATCAAGTACTTACATGTGGTTACCACTAGGTAAGCAGACCGTCGTCAGAAAAGTCTGAACCGCACCGTACGTCGCTGTTCATCTGCCGCTAGTAGACACAAACGCTGCTGGCCGTAAACAGTGGCGACTGACGCAAACGGTCGATGCGTGCACGCTAGAGCCTTGCTTGCTTGATTGTTCGTTCGTTGAATCGGTGGCAGTTGCAGTCGCTGTGAATAGCAGCTCCACTTCCTACCGGAGACTCACAGCTTCTCAAGTAACGAGATTAAAGAGTTATCGTCAGGACTCCACCCTCGCATGACCTCAACGCGTCTCGGCTGCACCTTGCCTGCCCTGTCTCCGCGACCCCCGGGAATCGCCGGCGCTATTCTATCCGCTACTTGCTCTGGTGCTGTCGCACTACCCTCTTCTGTGCTCCCTCTGTGGCAAAGCAAGCCCACGTGGCTAACTGGCTGTACGGCTCACTGCCATTGCCCTTCATAGCATGGATGTGCGTACAAGCGTTTACTTATACACGAGCGAAGACCTAGCGATATCACATATGCGCGCACAAGCCCCACATGCAAACATACAGACTCACATATGCGAACATGGTATAAGCTCTGTACGGAGCGACGAGAGCCACTGGCAGGATCGTCGTTAATGGTTGCTGACATCGTGGCCACCACGACGGACGGCCAAACGGCGGAGAAGGACAATTCATACTCTAATGTGACCACTAACGCATACCGACCACTACTGCTCGGGTCTTTAGAACACGTCTCAACAACATATGGCCCGCCCGGCTAGCTTCCATCCAGTGCCGTCCGACTTCGCCCCTTCCCGCGACTCATCAGCTACAAGAGAAAACAGCAACTCACCGAAATAGCTAAAGAGGCCGACGTGCCCTTCGTCGCCATTACAAAAGCCGTCGCTTATAGAAAAGCTACGCAGCAGCACGATAGAGCTCTCGCAGGTAACGGATGGTACCTACACTGCCATCAATGATTCGCTCCCTCATTGTTTTTCTGCATGACAGACGTAGCTTGTTCCTAATAGCTGGCTACTTATACATAAATGTATGCTCGTTTTGGCTAAGTGAGCACGAGCGTAGGGTAGAGATATAAAAGGGCAAGAACTTATGTGAAAGACAAGTTCTGCCTTAAGTTAATTTTTCAGAAAAGTTTCGAAAAACTGCGCAGCTTGTTTCAGTGCGAAAACTGATAACAACTACAAGTTATGTTGTACGTACTTTCAATGCAACACTCGTAAAATTCGTGCCGAGAAGCTTCCTCTGCCAAAATGTGCATCCTAAAAAGTTGTTTTTATACAGAATATTTTACTGCCTCGAAATCGGCCACTAGCGAATGCAAGTGTGGCATTTGCGAATTGACCCTGTTGGAAGGGGTGACGCGTTTTGGGTATTTATCCGTGTTTTTATTAAAACAAACAAAACATTATTACGTTGATATGGTTAACGCATGATATATGATTGTGCAATTGACTAATGCAGAGCAATGATATCTTCCCCTGTCCCACTGATGTTTGGGCCCTGTTTATGGCTACGAATGACTCGGGGCTTCACACACAACTTATCTAATTCTCGCTTATGAGTGAGTTAGGGACGTCAGAGGAGTGGGGTCTGGGGGCTAGCCTAAACGATCGTTCTACAGAGGCGACTTAACGCCTAAACAGGATCCCACTCCTCTATTAGGCACCAAGTAGAGGAAGAAGGTGTATAAATATGAGCCTACAAATGAATACAGCTGTACGTCTCGACTCTCGCCACTATTTTAACTCTCCCCATCAGCCCCAGCTCTCCAACATACGTTAGAGCCTGCGCAGTTCTCCATCGACCTGCCACACATATATATAGGTTACGGCACTAGTAGATTCGCTAAAACTGCAGGAATGTCTTTATTCAGACTTAATATAGAGTGGCTTGAAAATAAGTGAAATGTTTGCAACAACAGTCGGCCATATTTTACAATCATATTACGATCTATAAGATCCGCTCAGGTCTATAAGAAAATGACTGCTATTTGTAATAAGGACATGTCATCAAATGAAACGGTTCGAAGATAATTTTCGTCGTTTTCGTTTTAGGAACTTCGACACGATCGCTGCTTCTTCCTGTGCTTGACTAATTAGAGGAAAAATTGACGAAATTATCTCGACAGTTAAGTAAGATCAACACTTGAGTAACCATGATATTGCCAAGATACAAAAACAAACATCCACCACCAGACAGTTCTAGACAATTTGAGAAGGGCTAGCTACTAGGAAAGTTCGATGTTTGGGTGTCACAACAATTGATGTAAGAAAAGATCTGCCGATCTAACGCAAAAAGATAAAAAGTGGATCACAGACGACAATGATATATGAATAAAAAAAAAAAAAAAAAAACGAAGAGTAGCCCCAATCTATAGCAAAACCAAAAAAGGAATCGCTCGTTATAAGTTGCTGTCACCTTGCAAAACGATTGATTCGAAATTCCACTGTCAACAATTAACAGAATGACAACAAGCCATTGAAAAGATCGACCGAAACCGATTTTAAGCTAGATAGCATATGTCCTTAGCTTTGCGGTACAAATTGAGAGAATTTACTTAGGAAATGTTTCGCCCAGAAACCACAGAGGTTTTACAATAATGGAATTATAGTATTACCAAAAAAGTGATAGAAAGGAATCGATGAAAATAACTCATATATAATTTAACAGTATTACTTTAAAATATATATGAAAATATTTGCTTCTATTTTGGCTTTAAAACCGTCAATACTTTTTCGAAAATCTAATATATAATTATATACATATATGTATATATATTTATATACAGACTCCCAAAATATACAGACGGGTCTATTGTTGAGTTGTTTGCCCATGAGGAACATCTTCTTCCTAAAGCAAACGTAACAGTCCTAGTGCCTTGTGATATTTGCGGCAAATGAAAAAAAGAAATCAGTATTTATCCAGAGCCGAACGGCCGAACAGACGAGGGTAAGTGTATGTGTATCAGTTTGTGGCAGTATTCGGCCGTCGGCCGGCTTTAATATAGAGCGCACTACCATTACGGAAGGCAGGAGAGGTATCACCGCGATTAACATTACCATGATCAATATAACCATCGCCACCATCATCAGCAAGGCCCGGCCGGGGAGGCCTGCCGGATCACCGTGGAGACCCAGGCTACAGCGGCAGGGTTTGCCGTTACCAGCAGCGATGTTGTGGTCGATTTACGAAAAACACCGTCCACCCCCTTCCTATGAGGTCATCCCGTGGGTAGATGGCCGAGCCTTGGGAGGTCATTTAAACCTTACCCCAGTCTAAGAACTAGCGGGAACCCGCTGTCCATTCTCCAGCAAACATAGAACGACGATGGACTCGAACGAGTTTGTCTTTTACAGTGGTTAACGACTGTTTTGTTGTTATACCCCCAAGGCGAGATGGCTAGCGCAAAGAGAGCGCAAACATGAAAGATAGTGAGTACGGGCTATTCTCCTTTTCTATTCTTTTGTTCCCTCTCACACCTTAACTCTCACATTATTGGCTCGCTTAACCAACACCTGCCATAATCTGTAAGTCTATATACGAATAGTACATGTGTGTAGCAGCAATAGCTGTGGGCCCCTCCTATGAGCAAGTAGACTGCTTCTAGACAGTAATAGTTGTATCAGTAAGAGTTAGGCAAGAGGGCTTGATGTGTCAGCCTGACTGGGCTTGTCTCTCTCCTTCTTTGCTTTTTCTCGATTTACTATCGGGCTTTCCGTTTTCGGTTCTGCGAGGTGTTGTTCCTTCTGCTGGTTTCGCTTCTAACCCTATTCTCACTGCCGTTAAGCAGTGGCAACATGAACAGGCCTGATTCGTTCGTGCCGTCCTTAGCACCTTTGTCGCACAAGGCCACTAAACTTGCAAAACAAACGGCCAGCCGAAGAAGGAAGCGTTTCGTCTTGGTCTCACCGCATACATTAGAGAAGATACAAACCCCGAATGCGCAAAAGAGATGAAAAGAAAAAGAGACTACTTCTTCAGGATATTCTCACGTAGTCTACCATTCGCTCAGCCTATACCTACTCGGCATGAGTGGCAGCGATTAAAGCAGTTCTAGAATGTTTATCCATGGATTCTGCCTGGTCGCTATTCGCTTGCAGCCTTCACACCGGGCTTCATCTTAGTTTCGTCGCCGTCGATATATGCGTGACCCAAACAGCTTAGCTATACTCACAACTATTGAACAAAAAAGAATACGCTGCCCAATGCGGGTATGATTCATTGACATTTGTAGAAAAGCTGTTTTTCTTTCATCTTATTCTTGTTCTTCCCTCCGGCGATTTTTCTGTCTGACTTCAGCCGCGACTAAATGGGAGTTATGACATGTGTTATTACGCTTGGTGTTTCAACGGCACATAAACATGTAAAGGGACACTTATTAACCTCGATTCATTAACATGAACAATAATATATATTTGAATAAATATATTCTACGGGCGCCGTTCCTATTGAAAATAACAAGACCCCGATTCTCAATTATGACACTAACCACCTTTCATTTTGATAAGCTTGGATACGAATATTGCACTTTCTGCTCCATCATTTTATTTGAGAAAGAAAAGAGATGGGAAGAAGTAGGGGCGCAGGCTGGTCTCAGCTTAGACCTGTCTCAGCCTAATGACGGTGGGGGCGTGAAAGGCTAATCCTCTTGTACTTTTCCCCTTAGTACTCCTCTCCAGCGGACCCCTCTTTCTCAAACTGTGTAGACCGAGTCCGCTATCCACCATTGTCATTGACTGCTATCCCCTACTGCGGTTGACGGCCGCTTTGGACCAGGGGGTAGGGAATTGTCGGAGGTTGAACGGCAGGTCTGCGTTGAGCTACGGGCTATGTCAATATATCACTATAAAAAAGACCATTGTTTCGTAGGTCGAACAAAATGCTGGTGCAATGGGAACGAAGTAAGCACGGGTTCGTTGGTCGGTGGATGGTAGCGTTGGGTAGTAATGGGGTAACCGTTATGAGCAAAAGCTAGAGCTCGTAAAGGCTGCTAGGAACGGGGGTAAAATAATTCTGAGTGTATAGAATGGGATAGCTGGTCTTAGCTTAGGAAACCTAGGCGTCTAAGGCGGGACGAGTGCGAAACGCGCAATATAGGATACAGTAGAAAGAGCACCTGCAGCTGCGCCAGTTTACAATTTCACGTGGAATCCTACGTCCCGACACATTATCATAAACAGCACTAGTAGTCGGAGCAACAACACCAACATTAAACTCATCAGCTGCCGCAGAAGCTTTCTCATGGTCATCTTCTGCGATGCTTATTTGTCTACTCGGTAAGAGTATTGTAACGGGGCAAAAGACAGCTGGCAGATGTTAAAGGCGATGGTAACTACTAGTGCCTCGTCGCCCGCTTGTGGTTCTGCTAGTCGCAGCAGTAGTCACAGTACGAAACGGCGCGGTAGGGTGGGGGCGTAACTCCAGATAAAAAGGGATAGGCTGGCTGAATAGACTCCCCAGGATTTTCGATAGTTTAGGCTTGCGAATATCTCGTTTTCCTTGCACTATGCATTTGTTCCTCTCCTCGCGTTCGTTTCCCGCGATGCCACTATTATATCAGGAGGGGCAGCATTGGCTGCAGCTGTCGATTGGAGATGGGGAGGGAGCATCACCTCACCGCTAGCTCTAACAGCGCCGTCAACTTTGGCAGTACCAGCAGCATTTGTCATTACTTTTACGTACTGCGTCTAGTGCTGCTGCTGCTGATTCTCCTGTTGCTTGTTCACATGCGTCGTAATCACTACTAAATAACAATGGGAACGGTAAAAGCGGGGACCCGATATCCACAACAGCATCAGTCTCAGCTACGATGCTTACATCAGCCGAGGTTAAGCACGCCTAGTTTGATCGACAACGAACAGCTCGGCCTATCTCACGACTGCCAAGAAGTATGCTTGAAGTTATGTAAGTTCCGGATGCGTATTTTCACGGATACCACACCATTTTTCACCATAACTTCACAGTATTACATGGAGCTATACCAGAGGCAGCACTTATCTCTGTTTTCTGTATGTCTCTGTTTTCTATGAATTCGAATACTGCACGATAATGGTGCCATCACTGCACTACCGCCGTCAGTCGTTGCGCCTCAGCCGACAGCTAGCTTAATATATATTAAGTAGGACATTTAAGCTAGTTATTATTCTCGTTAGTTTTTTTAGGACTGTACCTAAACAAAAATAGATATTTAAAAAATTTTGTATGAGCTAAAAATGTAATTTCTTATAGCCAATGTTTAGGCCGTTTAGTTTGGTCCACAAACTACGCTTTGGTTGCATGATATTGCAACTCTGCAAGTGTTTCTTAGACTCGCTACATACAAAACATTGTAAGTGAGTGAGGCTTTGGACTGATTACAGGCTAAAGGCCCCAAAAATGCAAGGGTTCAAAACAGTCTAAAAAGTTTTTAATTTTTATGGGGGGGGGGGGGGGTCGTCCAGCACAAAGAAACTGGATAATAACTGGTCTTCGCTCAAAATGTGAAAACGACGCACTGTCGTCTGGCACGATAAATTTATTGTTTTTCTTTACAATGGACTGACTTTTTTTTCAAAAATCAGAATCAAAAATAGCAGATAAATGCATACCTATTACGACAAACTGCGAACAAGTCCATATATATATGTATATATATATATATATATATATAGACACACGTTACGTGTGTATGTGGAGCAACTAGCTTTAGCAGGCAGCCACCGAACGACAGCAAACATTTGGACACTTTCTCTTGTTTTTACCAACCGTAATGAAAGTAAACAGGACACTAGCTTTTCTGAAGTCATACTGCAAGTAGCAATTATCAAGGTTGAGAGGAAAAGAGATAAGGATTCGGAGGTAACGCCAAGTCAATAGCGAAGGGAGCAGAATCCCTTGTTTTTGCTGGGAGCAAGCCCTGTATTTCGTTCACACTCGATCGTTTTTACTTTTCAAACATTACCTCTCCTTGTGTAGTGCCAAATCACACGGTTTCTGATAGCTTCAAGAGTACAACGGAATGGCGACTGTCCAGTAGCTCCTTATTACTAAAACTGCAAACGACTTGCGGTTCGTTCCGGGTCGCATAGCGAGAACTCTTTTTACTTCCTGGTATTTTTTTTCACTTACTTCAATCTCACCTCATTTAGCTTACCCATAGCATACGGTTATCCACCCTCAAGGCTGCTCGTTCGTTCCTCTTAGTGATTCTTCATTAACGAACGCTTATAGTCAACAGCGCATTCGATTTTTTAATATTCGCTGTGCAGCAGCCGGTCGGTACAAATTCATGACCCATTTTAAATGAATTTTGCTGCGGATAACAGGTGTATATATACGATGTTCCTAATCTAAGAAGCGGATGGATAACGGAGATCGCGTCGCGGAGAGATGGTGCATACGGGACATAATCACCGACGCCATCCGACAGTCATGGAATCATCAAAACAGCAGGTTTTATCCTCTAACATCACGAATCTTACCATCGTAGAAAAATGATGAAGGAAGGTTTGATTGGCTGACTGGATAGCACTGCCGCCGTTGCTGCCGATACTCGTCATCCTCACTGCCATCGCCGCGCTTCACCGCTAAGAGTAGTAGTGAAAGCTGTTCTACTAGTGGAGTCGTGTTTACTTCCGGTAATTGTCCCTTCGACTTTTACCTCTTGCCTCCATGCGCGAAACCTGGGTGAGGTCTTTGCACATGTGTATGTTCGTGTATGTAAATGTAAGTGAGCCGTTGTCTTTGTCATCATCAAAGTAGTAATGCTTACTATACTGAGTCTTTTCTTTTGCCTCCTTCTTTTCGCTGTGCTTTCCTTCTTATATTGATCTGGCGAAATTGAGCTGTCGCCGATTCCCCATTTATAGTCGCTCATTTGGCTTCATCCAATAGCAAAAGTAGCAGCCATGGCTTGGGCCATCCTTGCTGGTGCTACTTGCCCTTCATTGTCCTCTGGTCTCCATTTGCTGGTAATGCTATTGGCAAGTGCCGTTGTAGAGTTCCTGCTGCCTCTACCGAGGCTAGATTTCACGCTTTACCCAGCCTCTGTTCGCGTCATTATGGGGCATTACCTAGCCATCGGTAGCAGCAACAACAAACATGGCGGGCCAGCGTCGGCGCCTGCCGTCGTCTGCTTGGCGTGCAACAGTTCATTACCAGCGAGCCAGCTGAGCCCGCTTGCTTTAGCTAGCGTGGGCGATCTTATGTAACGAAGAGGACCCGAATGGTTCGAACGACGACCGCGCCGACAACACCGCCAACGCCAACCACAACGGCAAGAACAACGTCGACAACGAAACTGTCTCTTCCTAGCCCGCTTATTCTTCTTTACTCCATATGGCGAGGTGTTTTACCATTCTGCTGTGCTATGCAGTCCCGACGGCCCCGCAATTGTGCGCCATTCTAGTCATCTGCGAAACAAGAAATATCACAAGTACATCCTTTTATACATGTCTGTGCGTGTGTGATTGACGTTTGTTTGGGTAGTACGTTATGCTGACGATTGTTTTAGCTTAATACTAGTGATATAGATCGTTCTGCCCGTAGTTGTTAACGTTGCCAAGATCGATTATTTGGACTGCGCTCGATTATTCGAATTCACTAAAGTATTTACATAGTCACAGCTAAAATTATCCTGCAATGGCAAACGTGGCCGATTTTATCGATCGCAGTCTTCGATTGCTCTTGGTCTTCTGCGATCGCCCTTTGTATCTAGAGATTTACCCTGATTTGTGCACCTACAAGTCAGCATTTAGGTTTTTTCGCCACCTGATATAGTTGAGTCTGGCATCGTTGACGAATATATTGGTTACCTTATAATATAAAATTGTTCATTCTTACGAGCGACTGTAACAGTACGACCGACATAAATTACATGCCCGTCAGCCACTCACTAGTTTTCGTGCCGTAGGCAAAACTGCCAGCGCCGCGGAGGTTTCTACACGTGCTCCGCAGCTTTTTTGTCTCTTCGGCAATTACGCTACGGCCATTCGTTCATTGAGTTTATTCGTGGGTCGCCTGTCCCCCCTTCAGAGCTCTCATAGTCTGCTCCTTTGCTTCGTGTCCAAGTCTGTCCTAGCATATAATTAACGATGAGCATGATGCACGACTGAGAACGCGTAGGCGGTTGCCCAGACAAATCTCCGTTCTGCTGACTGGAGCGGAAACAACCAACTCCACAGCTAGACAGCTTGCCCAGGTTTTGGACGCTTCAGTTAAGAACCGCTGGCCATTGCAGATAACACTCGATCTGTCATTCTTGTGAAGTTGATCATATTTCTATTTAGACTTATGAAAATTGATCTATGATCCACATATGTACACATAGAACAGAGCGAAGTATATGTTATATAATGGACGTTAAACAGGCCTTTTTCATTTGGGCAGGATACGCTGCTCCTGCACGCAGCGTTCAACCATAGTGTATCACATGCTCGTCCTCTTCGCGTATTTTTCTCTTATTGTGCTCGTTTATTTTTGTAGACACATTTGAAGTAAGCGATACACGCCCAATGAATAACTTGTTCTGACCCAGCGTTCTGTCGTGCTAACAGAAATAGCGCTAAGGGTATCACCAACGCAAGCGAAGCGTAGTCTTGACTCCTAAATCCGACTGGGATCGCGTTTGCTTATTAAATCGTCTTCTTAGGCAATCGTTTCTTTACCCATTTCTCGTTCACAAAACTCGTTTAATACAACTGTGTGATATTGTACTGTGGCACTTTCGGTCCGGTGGGTACAACTATTATATTAACTGCGAGCGGGAAACCAACGGACAGCATACGAATACTGGTATTTCTGGGACCGACTCATTTATAATCCCTCGTATTTCGGGACTTTTTCTTTACTTTGATTTATTATTTTCTGTACATCTTGCCCCGCGTAATACCATCTCGCATTTCCGCACGCATCTACTACCTATCGCTTACTGCTTGTACATTCAAAATGCAGGAAGAAACGATGTACTAGTGGCAAAGCTAACAGGGAATATCATCGTGTTGCCAAGTGAACTCCTTCAACTGAACGTCTCGAGTTTCCTTCTTCTCGGCTTCCATCTACTCCTTACCGGGGAAGTTAGGCCTGATCTGCCCTGGACTGCTTAGAGCTGCGGTTTGCTCATCGCTTCATTTTGTCGTTGATTGTACCTTGTCGTAGTTCTACGATGGGTGGAGGTGAGAACCCTTTTATGCAACACGGCGCTAACAAAAATATGGTGGCTCACCATGGTCAACCGCCGAAGTCGTCGGCAGTACAGCCACTATCTTCATCCTGACGGAGTCTTCGGCATAGCTCAATAGACAGCTTGCGTGAGTGTTTGACTTCAACATCTGAATCTACTCGCGGCGGACAAGCGGGCGCTCTGAACGGCTGCGCCTGCCATGTGCTTTATAACCGTGCCTGACTGCCTTCCTGACCGGGTCAGGGTGCCAACTCATCATACAGATTTCGTCCAAATACACTATACCCACTGAAGAAAATCCACAAAGTCTGTCCTTTCTTCGTCAGGTTTCCGCAGCTTCTCATAAAATCATCCCCTTACAATAGCAGGTGAAGCAGTCACTTAGCTAGTGGGCCCTGCCTCTGGTTTTGCATGGCGCCTGACGGTAGCTAAGGCGGTCGATGCGTCGACTGGATAGCTAAATGAAGCTGACGTCCGCAGCCAGGCAGCAACCCTGATCAGATCGACGATCCGGATGATAATGAGGCCGCAAATTAGAACTTAAGTGACAAAGGGAAAAAGATAGTAGTGCAACGCTAGCGAGACTCTAGAAGTATCAAAACCAAATGGTTGGTATTGGCACGTGCACTAAAATTAATATGCCTGTCTGAATTCCGGCTATGTCACAACGACGAGCTAAAGGGTATTTTATGCACGTCTAGAATATAACAATGATTTTCAGAGCTCATTGGCTTAGTCAAGAGGAAAGAGGCAAATGGTGGCAGGAAGATGCGGAATGCGTTTGCCCAATGGTGTGCTTATGACTGTTATGAATTAAAGTTATCTTCATGCATTCAACTACATGAAGATTATGACTTTTTGCAGTGAATTAATCCAGTTTGTCTGGTATATTTTTGAATATCCATAAAAACTCACATTTGCACAGAAGACACTTCCCATTTTGTAGTCGAAGAAACTAAAATATTAATAGAGATGCAATAATAGTAGTCTTTAGACTAATAAGTCCATTGGTATAAAAACCACTTTAGTAAATGCCCCTAGAGGATTTTATCTAAAGACTCCCAGCTTTTATCAAAAAAAAACATATATAGTAAGCTGCACAAATCTGAGAAATCACAGATGGGTGTGAAGGTGATTAACATTTGAATGCCTCTTATATTACACTATTTTGAGATTTTTTTCTGCCGTCCAAGCTAGTGGAAGGTGGTTGGACAAGCAGTACAGATAAAAAAAAAGTTTTCTTATTGAGGGTGATGTTTACGTATTCATGAAATGATACTCTAGTGAACTCGAAAAAGGAGAACCTGGATCAGAGAGAGTTTCATTATTATTATTATTATTATAATTAGTTATTGCTAGCTCTATATTTCGAGTTTTACGTCCGATATCGCTGTTGGACATTCAGTCTATCAGACGGCTGACCCCCAGTATGCAACGAAGTCTGTCTATCTATGCTACTGTTCGACCCTAGATTATAGCGCATACCTAAGGTTACCAGGCGAATTCATAACCCATCACTGAGGGAATTTAACGCTACCTATTCTCTCGGTTATGGCCTTTTTGCCTGTTTTCCTTTAGTGAAATATTTTACGTTCATTTAAGTAATGAACTTTCCAAAGATACTACCTAATTAATAGGTAGCATCTTTGGAAGGAACTATGTTTTGCCATATAATACACAGGTTGTTCTTGTTTTCTAAACAACAAGCCTCCTCAGATTTACATTCCCTCCACTAACCATACATAGTATGCGTATATTCTCTTACACTGACAGGCATCTGTGTACCCACAATTATATTTTAGCTATACAATGCAATGGACACAGCCTTTGGGACATTGATAGCCGCCCGTCAGAGCTTTGACGACAATTGATCCCGTTGACTTTCGCTTTCAGTCTTTCGTCTACTTCAAAGATTCCGACTCGTTCATGCCACGCATTCGCAATGACCACCAGTTAACACATGTGTGTCACGTGTTCGTCTTTGGTCCGCTCATCGAGTTAGTCGCTGAAGACTCACTGTTTCCAGCGTCACTTACTTGGACAGAGCACTTTCTAGCCTTCTCACGCCTTACCTTCGCTTCCTGTCTAACACGCTTTCGCACAACCACTTTTTTCCTCATAACTCCAACCTGCTCTTTGTCTCCATTCTTCGGCCTGCCGGCTTGTTTTCACTGGCTTCATGGAAATGTTTGGGCTTACAATGCATATTGATAGGTTGACACAGCGAGGCCCCGGAGAGGTTGACGGAACGTCGGTTGTGACAGACGTCGTAGTGACCCAGTCAGCGATGATGGCCGACGTCGGAGACTTTCGTGTGGCTCCTGGCAATGGAATACCTGTCAACTCGAAATAGCCATCGGGCTCCGTCTGCCGCATGGGGGTGAGGAGTACTGGCTGCGTGAAGATAACCTAACGATGCAGACAAGTAGAGAGGCCGGCCACTGAGGCTCATTTTGCCGGCCTCTAGCTCCAACAAACGTCACTGGACGCTCTGCACGCACCATACATTTTGTCGACTGAAAGAAATAGGGATACCAACAAAGGGAGAGTGATAAATTGCGAATGAATGTTAGTGAAACCGGACAAAAGCAGATGGGACCCCTGACGGTTAATTTTCAGGGGGGGGGGGGGGGACATGGTTTGTAGTAGAGCAGGACTGGGCACGGCAGAATTCCGCTGATTGGCCAGAACCGGATAGTCCGTAAGAGTCTAAACAATGAGACTGATGATCATCCCAGTAATGATTTTCAGCGATATTTCGTGACACACAAAGACTTCACCAGCCGAGTGAGTGTCAGCAATTGACAAAAGCTGGCACAAACGGACGGAGTTGGGCCGCAAAGAATCAATCGACTGACCGACCGCTCCACTCTTGAAATCGAGTGTCGCTATGAGGCAAGTAAGCGTCAATGTCAACTTAACTTTTCCAAACTCTTCTTTGTATCGTTTCATTTTCCTTTTCTTCTTTTTCCTCCTCACATTAGTGAAACCCCTGTTTATATGTAGGCACCATGTTCGCCCACAGCGCTTTGTCCTTCTTGTTATTTGACTGAGCAAACGTCATTTGCCAATTCGTACATGACCCTTTTCCCGATAAAATTGCTACTTCATTACTACCAAGCGTGTTCCACATTTGCGTCAAAACACCTCATTACCCTGTAATGGGCACTCACTAAGCTCCTGTAACTTGTTCCCTTCCGACACAGCCTCTTCTGGCTTTTTGCTCCCGTCAAAGACACGGCAGTGCTTGTTCGAGTATTAAAATAGTTATATCTTCTTTTTGGCTTGTGTCGTAACTTCTGTGTGATAACGGACAACTACAAAGCCCCCAAAAAACAATGCACTGCATGAAATCCATTTAAGTAGACAGGAGGAAGTTGAGCTCATTGACGTTGTGAAGGACACCCTGATGCGAATGTGATCTTTATCCATCATCACTATATTACGGTTGCACGAACATTGAGGCCATTCAATGTATCTAGACTAATATTACACACGTGGAGAAACTGAGCACATTAACGTTATAAAGGACACTGAATGTGATCTTTCGTGAGCATCACTACCATTTCGCTTCATATCCGTTCGAGTCATTCTGTTTCATATTTTTCTCCCTTCCCTTTTTGTCTGAATTTATTTTTCAGTGGATTCCTTTTCTTCGGATGCAGGATAACGGCTCAGCCAGAAGGTTGCGCGCAGGGTGGTGTCTTCGCTGGAAGTGACGGTGGACTTTTGCTGAGAAAAAGAAGTCTTCTTACTTTTAGTCGCTCTGTGTGTGCCTTTCCCTTATTACTCTATCCTTTTTTCTGTATACCCTTCTATAACGCGGGACGCACCATTGCAGGAACGCAATTTCTGCCCGGGGCGGTACATTCTGCGTGCTCGTTCGCCCGCCTGGCAAATCTGCCCGTCAGCTGACATTGCTTCAGCAGTCGGTTCGTTGGCGCATACTCTCTAAATCTCGTCGTTCTCATCTTCGTCGCTGTGCGCCCCTTCGTCACTGACGTAGTTGTACATCAAATGACACGAGTATATTAGGGACAGTCCAGCAATAGCAGGGTTCGCAACGGCATGGTGGGCGGGATGGCAACAACATCACCAACGACGATGGTAGCGAATATAGCGATGGCGGGGCCATAGCCGCTACCCGTAGGTAGGGCGGTGCGCTGTAGGGGACTTAGTCGTCGAGTTTACAGCCTTTCACCCGCTTGCTTTTCGCCTTCCGTCCAAAAAATGTATCATTGTGTAAACAATTGGCTGACTGCAAGAGGAACAGACATGGCTAGCGAGGCTAAAGCTGAAAGCTGCTTGTACTGCTGCTTCAGGTACAGGCTAAATGTTAAGTGTAAGGCGTTCGTATGCTGCTTCGACGACTCTGCTGAGGAGAGCAGGTAGGACCGCAGCAATAGAGATTCTAGGAACGATTTCGAGAAAAAGCTCGAAAGCCTAACGTATGACCATTAGCATAGGCAGTCTTTTCTTCGGCAAACTGAAGAAGCGCTTGTGAATGGCAATTCGATATTATATAAACTTAATTTATTCCAGAAGTATACGACCAAAGTCCAGCTATTGTTTTCCCTAACATCATCATATCTGTGGAAGTATTAGTTTCATGCGAGTTTTGCGTGTAGCAAAATATCTTTCTGTATCACTTTAAATATGAAAGAAAACTATTGTTTTTTTTTTTTTTTTTTAAACAAGTCCTATGCCTATGTCTAAGATTCTGGCCAATTGATTTGTTAAATTGCCGCGTATTCTGTTTCAATGGTATCAAACGGCGTTCAGTGTATTTAAATGGATCACCAGCTACCGATGCAATGTGTTTGTGGGCTTTACAATTGCATGTCTGCATGAACAAGAAGAAGAAGGAACGCCTTTGCAGAAACAGGCCGAACCAACGAATTCTACAGCTCCAAGAAGCTTCTCTGATAATCTTAACGGTAGGAATCTCCTCTTGTCTTATTCCTTACACATGTTACTGCCCCGATACGTTGGTCGTTTTACCGGGCTAGAAAACGGGCTACATTCGGGGATCGTTTGATGGAAGAGAGAATAGAGGAGTGTCGCTGGGCAAATTTTCTATTTTTGTTTGATATTTCGCCTATAATATCAGCTCAATGCCAGCTTACAAAGGAGCAAGGACGGGGAAGTGGCTATAGCATGCGTGACGGGTAACGAAATGTTTTGCAAAAAGTCTGGGGTCGACACACCGACCATCCATTGCTCTGACTGAGTTTTATCTGCGGAAGTTCAAACCACTAGAACAAAAAGGTGTGCGATCTTTGCTTCTTTTGTCGTGTTAACTGTCGTCCGAAAAGTGCACATCTCGGAGCGGCGTTACGGTAGCGCTATTTCACTAGGGCGCATAGGGTAGTAGGGAATAAATAGCGACGAAAAGAAGTAGCACTCCAATATCTTTTACGCCATATCAGGTAAATATGTTAACTGGAGTGAGTTATTAATATTATCGGAACCAGATTCAAAAGTCAGGAGCAAATCAGTGATCAGTATATTTTTGGTAGGAGTCAGTAATATAAAACGAGTTCTTGCAGAGACACGAATGTAGGGCCCTTGGCAAGCCTAAATTGGTAGACTCAGAAGCGCCAGCCATCAAACACGAGATATTTCTTATGTAGAAACGTATGCAACTCCTTTCAGACCTGCCTATTATTTTTTACGCTGTATAGCATATTTTGCGATGGTATCTAACTGTGTCAGTACGTATGGTCCGTAAAAACTGTATGTCATATCAGACCTCGCGCCGAAATGACTCTTGGCTCCTTGATTGTGACGTTTCGGTTGTTTCCACTTACCGCGTTACTTGTACTCTACATTCATTTCACGCTTAATCGTTCGCGACCAAGGTTGAATATTTACTCGATCAGGATTTATCCGCCTTGTTTTTTAACACCCCCATAACTTTTAGCTGCCGTTTTTCCGTCTCGAGGATGACATCTTTTTCCTTGCATCTTTACTAACCAATTTACACACCGACAACAGTCCCGACAAGATCTAACATCGAAAGGAAAACTCCTTAGTCTTAGCCTCGTTTTCCTGAGATTGACCTGAACGACCGCTATATATTACTAGTGATGTCTCTTTTTTCAAAGGATATCGTTGCATAATTCGCAGGAGCATGCATCTTTCGTAAGCCCTAAGCGCGAGGTCAGTACTTGAAGCCTCTGTTCAGCCTCCGTTCGCCTTTTTCAAAATGAAAACGCAGCTGGTCTGGAACGCGTATTTTGGCAGAGGCACGCACCACGCTCTATTGGTTGTTTACTTCGTTCGTTGGTTTTCGGCATTGGTGTCATGTGGTGTTCGTCGGGGCCCGCACTAGCTTTGCAACGCTTGGGAAAGAACTAGAGAAGCGAAAAAAAGAAAAAGTAGAAAGCGAGATGGAAACGTGCAATAGCCTGGTTGACGCTGCTGGCAGATCATTCGAGGAGGCGGCCTGCCGACTGCCGCATCGACTAGCTGCTACAAGAGAATGCAATAGCCCTCAATCTCCTTTGGTAGCCAGAGGCGGTAGCATTGTCCTGTGGATGCTGCGGATACGCGTCCTCGATTTGATCTGCGGTGATGGCTTGAGATGACGGACTCGCTTGCTAATGCCAACATTAGAAATCGATGGTGGCAGCAGTAGCAGCAGCAATAGCGGGAGCAGCACTGGTGTATAGGATAATTCTAGCTAGGAGAACATGGTATGGGCTGAAGCGGCACAAAACGCCTGCAAGGCTCTGTATGGGTGAAGAAAGGAACAGAGCCTGTGGCCTAGGGATCCTAGACGAGAAGGACTGCGGACAAACAAACAGGCCTGATTTTCTTCCCACATTCTTCCATCGAGATACATGGCCAAGGCGGAGAGGCGTCGTGCGACAGGAGTAGTGAGTGAAAAATGAAAAGCCCATGGCTCCTTTTGCGCAAGGGGTATGTTGATGTTCACCCATCCAGTCAAGCTCGCACATCGCTGGTTGCCTGCTTCTTTATGGACTTCGAAACGATGGGAACTAACCGTGTACAATGAAGGCCATGAGAGTAACGGCGGCGCCAGAAGCGGCAACTATCGTAGTAGGAGCAACAGTGAAAGAAAACATGAACCGTAAACACCTTTCGTCCAACAAATGGCTCCAAACTACGATCGTTTTGGGAGAGAGGCCGGCCTGTCTCTTCTGCCTACTAACATAGAACCAACGTATGCGAATCCCGCCAACAGATAGGTTAAGGAAGTAGAAATTCAGTAGTGGTAAAAGTACAACTCAGGTTTTTCCGTTCAGAAAAGTCGGTCCTCCGAGCAGGCTCACAAGCCACTATAACAAGCCCGGTTGAGCCCAGCTACTCTACGTGGAACGTAGGAAAGACATGGTGTATCAAATTCTACTCTGAACTCAAAAGTTCAGGGAATTGCTCTCCGGAGGAACCAATGTCAGAGTAACGTAAGGGGGCAATCAATACCTAGCTCATTTGCATTTTCAACATTCATTCCGCTTTCGGACAGGTTTGCGGGAAGGCATACTGCCCGCGTAAACTTAGATCCGATCAAGAACCTTCAACCAAACCCACTTGTTGATTATGGCGGCTTTTTGCTACTGCACAGAGCGGTAATGCCAGTGGCTTGACGGGAACAACTCAGTTCCCAGTACGGCAACGTTCTGTAATCATCCCCAACGAATCAAGATGTTCAAAGAACTCTGGCCAGTGCCGCCGCCAGTGCCCAGTATCGTCACGATCATTACTCCCATGCCACTATTACCCGGATCTAGCCTGCCTCGTATGTGCATCCTGGTACTATTTGTAGCGAATTCACAAGTGAGGTTGTCGATGCGCAGAGCGCGGACTTTTCTGAAAGTCTGCGCACTTCCATAGATTCTACGTAAGCAGCCTTCTATAAAAAGCCCCAAGGACACCCACTTGCTCAACCGCTTGGCCAAGATCAGAGAAAGCAGTGTCAATTTGTCTGCCTGCCTTAAATGAGGCCACTGGCTTTGTATCAAGACGACCCACATAGGAAGAGTCTGAGAGAAAGTAAGAAAGATAACGAGAGAAAGCTACGTCATCATAGTCTAAAGTGCGACTGATCGCCCTTTTTCTCCTTTAACGAGTTGGATCAAGCGTAAACGTTCGAGTTATACATGGCCAGCCGTAATGACAGTAGGAACTAACACAAGTTGAAGTTAGCTGCAGCCGAAGAGAAAAAAGGGACCAGTTAACTGCATGCCCGCACGACTCTTTCGGCTGCGTAGCTGCAGGGAGAATAGATGTCAGCGTGAAAAGCGATCCTATCAAACTACAAAAAGCAGTTATGCACCATCAGTGGAATGGCAACCGGATCGGAGCAGATGTACATACTTCGCGAAAAATGAGATGATGAACCATCGCTACCTCAACGATCATTGCCTGATAAATGGAGCAGCGTCTTTTATTTAGTACAATTCACACTTGATGCTATCCAATAGCTTGTAAAGGCTGCGTTTCTAGCTGAGAAGCGGCGACAGAGCTGATCCGGCCTTTTCTGCTGCTGTTGTTTTACTTCACTTCATTAATCTTCACCACACACTCATGTATCTATATATTTGGGTTTAGGACAGGAGATAATCCTTTAGTAGGCTACGAAACTTCTACAAAGACTCGCTTTCAAGAAGTACAATATAAAATAAGTCAGTGTATTTGACCTCTTAAGTGATGCTTTCCAACAAATCGTCATTTCGCTGCATCCAACCCCAATTCCTGGACATGTGGTCAGTGACACACAAGTCAAAACAGTAATTGTAAGTAAGTAGTTACTTACAGTTAGCACTGAGCCACAAAATTCCCGTGGAATTTAAAAGATTTTTTTGTATATAGAAAACGCATACACACGCACGCAGTCCAGCTCAAGAAGCATAGACCACCTCCTTAATAATCGTAGCTAAGAGCAGCTGTAATTGGTTTGCCGTATGTCCAAGTGACTTCGACGATAAATCTTTCCTGACTCGTTCTGTTCATATTATACAAATGACTCTGCTAGTACCCTGTATGTATCCAAGCTTGTTCCGTTAAGCTATAGTGGAATACTTGAGCGAGAGCGACCCTCGCACGAGCTTTGTTTTCGATAAATAACGGGCGACCGTGCGCTCTGGAGAATTACTAATAGTTCGAAGGTTTTATTCGTTGGCAGACTAGCCCTAGATTCGAGTCCCATCTTAGCCCCCAAACAACCTCCCATGAACCTCTCCACTTCTTCCCACACCCTCGACCCCATCGAATGATCCTGATTTGTCCCACGGGAGTTTGGGAACGAGAGAATTCAAACGGTGCGCAACGTCAAAGGAAGAAACGGCCAACCAAAATACCGCTTTTCGTTTGTTCGCTCGAATCTGAATCTATGTCATGTTATAGCTGAGAGCTGAACGCTGACGGTGGCGGGTAAAGTGAGTCCCGTTCCATGTTCACTGCAAGTCCTAAGTCGCTACGCCCCTTCTGCGTTTGCTCTTCATCAGTGATCCTTTCCGAGGAGCTATCCCTTCACACTTTCACCCCAAAACCCCCAGCAGCTCTGCTCTCATGGACGCCTTGCCGCTTCCGCCTTCCGATTGGGCAGGGTCTCTTCAGACACTCGGCGACCTGCGCCGTTTCGTTCTGTTCAGTTCTTTAGTTTGCTCCGCGTTTCGGATATGCTTCCTTCCCATCTCCCTCTGAAACCTAGTCTCCCTCTATTAGTCGCTAGGGCATTCCGAGGCCATGCACGTTGGAACCGTAACATGCACTTGCACGTTTTTCCTGCGTATAAGCTAGCAGTCTTGGCAGGCTGTCACTGCCCCAGAGATTCAGCAGCGCTGGAGCATTGGCTCGATTCCTCCCATACCTTTTTCGCTCTCTAAAATGCGTGAGCTAATCTTCAGGGGAAACGTTCGTTTAGTGAGATGATTGAAGTTCGGCCAAGAACGATACAGTCTACCAGCAGGCAGTGCGTTTAACCCAGCAAAATTAGCCAGCAGTGGAAATCCAGCTCGCAAGGCGCCAGCAGCCAGTGAGCCTGCGTGCCGGCGGCTCCGAACCAAGCAGACGCCAGTGAACGAGAAAGTAGTAAGAATAAAGAGAGACGGACCTAAATACGGTGCAAGGCGACAGACGAAAGCGTTAGAAAAAACGGTTGTCGAATGAACGGGAGTTTAAGAGCGTAACAAGACTGTGGCCGACAAGGAAGCTGTTAAGAAGCGGCAACAAGACCCGAACCAACTGCGTGGACCTTGGTATGATCGCATAGAACCGGAGCGCCTCCTAGCGAGCGACTAACTAAAGATGAAGATGGCACTGTACGGAACCGAAAGAGTGAGACTACGATGAGATGTCGACGTTCTTTGTTGGAAAAAGTCGTCCTCTGTCATCGAAAAGCAGGGATGAGGAATGTACAAACGGGCAGATTAAACAAACGTGGGAGCCACGAAGTATTGGTTAGTGTTATTAGGTCTAAGAACGTGGGACGATCATACGCAGAAGCCGTCTTCACGTGGCGGGCCTGCCGCCCTATCTTATTTCTGCTTCCTGCTTATCATGCTTTAATCATGATATGATTCTGCAAGGCTTAACAGAATCAAACTACAATGAAAGTAAAATTCGTATGGATGCCCATGGAATACGATTGGACATAGAGGACGTAGTTTTTCAAGCTGCCATGCACATAATGTTGCATCATTACTGTTATCCTATTACTGATGACAAAAAGACCGCTGACTCTATAACCGTCCAGCTATTCGACTAGCCCTCTGCTTCGTGGACGAACAAACTACTTTTTGGAACGACCGATCGCTTCGATCAGTTATTAGATCGAGAGAAGCAACGAGTCGGTACGAAACAAACAGCAATCGATCGCATCAGTTGGTAGAAGGAGGAGAAACGAGCCAGCTGCGCCCGGGTCACCGAAGGAGCTCGCTTCGAAAATAGACATACATTCAGATTAGCGCCAATGTTAAGCCTTACGCGCGCAGGCAGCCGGAAAACTAATCGACTGGCTGACCGACTGAACATAGAGATGAAAAGCGTACACTGCCGTTGTCGAGAAAAGGAAAACAGCCATGAAAGAGGAAGCAGCTCGAATGGATTTCACCTCGTTGAGAATCTTTTGTTGTTTGTCAATTCCTACACATGCTGTATCTATGTTTTTATTCAATTGGTTTTTTCATCTATTGACATTTCCTGACGCTGAAAGACTTGTTTGCCCCAAGTCAGCAGATCACCTAAGCCAGTTAACTCTCGCCTGAACGGAGAATAACAAAAAACGAAAACCGACAGTTCCATCTTCAATTCACCTCGCAAAGGGCTGAATTGAGCTAACTGAAATTTCTAGCTTTACACTTAACGATTCATAGTTATTCGTTGTACATTTGCATTGAGTGAACGCTGTGGGCGACACTGTAGGTCTGTTTCTAGTAACGAAGGGCAAGGTCAATAAGGGGCATCGGTTCGTCTAATTCATGCTGCTTGTTGATGATCTCGTCGTCGTTATATGCGCATTTGTTGGGAGCTGAGACGATCTTTCGACTTAAAAAAATTAGCAGTCTCTAAGCGGTTCGTCTGCGAATACGAACTAGAAAGGAACGACATAGACCCTGATTGTTTGGAGTTCCCGAGTGTGACGACCAAGAAAGAAACGGCAGAAGTCGCGACTTGATACGCGGTTCATGGATTTAATCGCGTCACCTGTGAGGCACTTGGTTTTCACCAATCAAAGAAGATTCTCTTTATTGCAAAGAACTGTGTAGCCAATATTACTCCGAGCGTTTTCCTGCTATTCTGTCTCTCAATTTGTTGGTGCGTAGCATACATTTATGTTTAAGTATGACTTACTTCTACTTAAACTGCCATCTTTATCGGATGTTTTTCACAGAATGTTATATATGCAATATTACAGTCGCGCTATCATTCAGTCGTCATTCTCTGATGCCGCCGAAGTCCACCGAGTACCGCTCTGTCGGCTATTTTACGTGACGCGACGTTAACCGCCGTGAACGTTAACTATGAACGTCAAAAGAGTCGTCAAACGAACGGACGCGATACCGCTTGCCATGAAGCCGTAGTCGCGTTAATGAACGTGTTAGAGATGTTGCATTGCGTTGAACCCCTCAATCACGCGCACGAGGGATGGTGGTGCGCGCACTCAAGAACCGTGTCCGTCTGTTGAGCTCAATTGGATGTATCCATTCTAGTTTTTCAAATACATCTACCAACTGGACTATTACTATGAATTTTCATGGCAATTCTTACTACGCCATCGCAAGTCATTTTACATTATCCATCTGTTAACTTGGCCAAAATGTACTAGCTTAAATCGTGAGCGACATGAAGTTTATGAGAATTTTGACTGATAAATGACTAGTAGTTCGGCGTACTGGTATAAAACGATTCAACAAGTAACATTTTGAGTAATACATGAGGTAGAACTGTTACTTTTGTTACCGTTATAACGACATCATCTAGGATTGCATCATTACTCAAAGCAGACATTTGTATTTCGTGGCCTTGAAACACAAGAATTGACAGCTGACAGAGGTATAATAGAAGACGAACAATAGAATACGCTTAGGTCGCTAGTCGCTGGCTACGATGCTGCCGTTCTATCTATTGTTATCGCTCACGAAAAGACAGATTAGTTCACTGCCTCTTGGATCAGCAAGACCATCATTCGGAATAGGTTCAGAGAGCTTGAAGCCGCGCGACTTCCGTCGCCATGCCTGTATCAAGGTTAGGTTACTTCTTACACCTTTCTAATAAAAAAAAAATAGAACTGCAGATATTTCGATGAGCAGGCACTTCCATAGACTTCAAATAGCGCCGCTCTTGTTTACGCTAATGTTTTCCCCGTCATGCAAATGATAGGCAAGGGTACAAACAAAAATCTGACTATTTCAGAATATAAGCCAAAGATAAAGAAAGGGTGAGCGACAGCAAGGCGCTTGTCCGGGCCAGATGAGCTGTTTGTTGCAACTGCTTCAAATTGAACAAGAAGCTGAACGCGATAGAAGGTAGGTCACCATGCGGCAGGTTACCGATGATGAGGTAAGACTATGCGGGGATTGGGGGATTCAGTCTCAATCCCAGCTATGGAGTGAGCAACCGAGTGTGTATCCCCGTGCCATCGCATGCTGTCCGTTGCTTTAAGCAGGCTTATACGGATTTGGGCAGGCCGGCAAAGGAGGTCGAGAAAGAGGCTTAGGAGGAAAGGGCCACTTGCTTACGCCGCCTTTGTGAGGTCACCTACCATCATCGAACCACGAAATTGGCAGTGATACGGAAGCAGCGGTAGTTAGAGTGGTAGCAGCAACAGCCGATGAAACAGCAGACCAAGCGAAACAGAGCGACGTCTTTTACATTGGCGTCTACTTTTCGACGAAAAAGAAACCGAATCGTAAGAATTAACTGGATCGCTCGGGCGTTACGTTGTCACGGCATACTTAGTTCCTTTTTCTTTGCCGCCACGGTAGCGGATTTTGCCCTCAACTGAGTTTTCGTTGCTGCCAGTTGCGCTTCGCGACCACTGGTACCCCGGCTCGCGCCTTTTGCTCCTCCGGGACACCCCAGAGTTCCAATGTCCTCCCAGAGACAGAAAGGTCCCGGCTGGTCCTTCGCTTCGCGGCTATTAGTGCCTGGCTCCATTCTCGTGACCACCGTCACCGACAGAGAAGAGCGATACAAGAAGCTCTCTATTGCTACCCATTGAGCAGAAGCCAGACCGAGAAATATCGTGGTTGACGGGTCTGAAGGGGGATCGCAGGGCCAGCAGCGCCGCAGCACTCATTCGCTCGAGTCGATCTAGTGAACATGCATCTTCCCCATCCAATGCAACAGAAGAACGGAGTGGCTGCTTGCAAGGCGGAAGCGCCGCAGTCGCAACTCCGTTCTATTACTTGTTCGTTCTTCCCGTTTAATGGGGAGCCGTCCATGGAACGTACCCCACATCTCGTCGCTACTGTCGACCGGCTCTACCCCTTTCAGTCGGTTGCCGAGCCGACCGACTTTAACGGGGCTGCGAGGCGCGAGTGCTGCTCTAGTACCAAGCTTTAAGTCTTCTCCCGTTCAGCTCTGCCATCTCCTTCCCCCAAGGCGCTCTCAATTTCCACACCATTTAGTTCTCTGCGGCATACATTAGGCCTTCCTTTTAGTCTATCGTTGCCGCCGGCTGAATAGTACCGTTGCTGCTTTCGTGCCAACTCGTGCCGACCGGCCTTGCTCGCCCACGGTGTCGCAGACGTCGCCGTCACTGCGGCCGCTGGCGCAGCAGCAACAGCAGGAGTAGGAACACCAGCCAACGTCAGTCTTACGTTAAGCTCCGGCGGGCTTATCCCCTTTTTCCTACCAATTTCTCCGCCCAACCTCGATGCCAGTTTGGTCTGAACAACACGCCGTTCCTTCACTAAACAGCAAACGACTCGACGGTCAAAGAGCAGTCACTCGGTTAGCTAGCCGAGCACCCAACGGTAGCTACCACATGGCCCTCAAAACCTCAACGGGGACCATTATGAAAAAGGCAACGTCAATCATGCTAAGATACAGATGCGAGATCGCATTCATTGCCGCCTTCGCCATCGAACCTACAGTCTTCTCGGTTGAGACAACCATATCATCTGCATGTTCGCTATACCTCATCAATAACTATTGCTGGATTAAGCCTGTTTCACTGTAGATAGGACGCCACCACGATTCCAACGGCCGACTAAGCCACTGCTCAAGTTTGCTTGCAGCTTACGCCACACTCAGACATAGAACCACTGCGGAGAGTGACAGAGCGCAGTTTCCATTCAGCCACCATAGTAACACGCATTTAGGATGAAATGTTAATTGTTTACTTTGTACATTTGTTAGCATTAAGCTTCTTCCTATTCTTCTTCCTATCTTCCTATTGTTACACCGGGCATGTCGTATTGATAGCAGTCGCTTATGCATTCGCGCATTGCATGTCAAACTATTGCTGCTCTTCCTGCAGTTTCTGCTATTAAAATAATCGTGTTAATTGGGTTTAGTGACAGGAAATGGTGATTAGCAGATGCGAGTAAACAGAATGCTCGGAGGGGTTTCTGTGCCCAATAGCACCGCTCCCAGAATGTTGAGTTGTCGAGGTAAAGATGAGATCGTCAATGGCCGTCAGAAAATGGTTGAAAAATGAGCTAAAAAGCTTGCATGGTGCCTTTTAGGTACAATCCTTGGTGAAACCAGAAATACACATAGTGATAGTAGGCAGCATGTCAACACCATCAGAATTACACGATGAGCAGGAGTACCTGCAAGCTTTGAGAGAACCTACAATATAGAGGTCAAGGTTGCTTAGGATGAAAGCGAGATGAGAAATGATAAAAAGAAGTATGGGGTTTTTCCGGGAAAGCAGATGACAGCATCAGCCTCCTTTGGGCCTGATTCAACTCGTTCTGTGATGGGCGACAAGAGCAGGCCCAGATGCTCGCTAAGGGCAAGGCTACTACACATCAGAGGTCACAGTATGGGATGGCAGGTGACATTGGGAATGGCTTTGCTCGGCAGTTAGGGCAGCTGGCTAAAGGGAGAGTGCTAATGGCGGCGGTGGCGGCTCAGTGGAGTCTCATTTCTCTTTCGGTACTTCATTCTGTCTTTTTCGGATGTTAGCAAAACCCCAGTAGCGCAATAAGAACTTACTAATTCATCATTTCCAGGCTTGCGCATTGCGCGGTCAGCACTTCGACGCCATCGACGTTATTCAGCCAGCCACATCGTTGTATAAAACATACTTATTGCTATTTTCGTTGGCAATCAGGTTAGAGACTATGAAAGCGTTGCGCATATAATTGGCATTGTATGCTATTGTTGTGTGGTCTCCGTTCCAATGTAAAAAAGTTTGAACAGAAGCTTTTTCGGAATGTGGATATCAGCGTCCTACATGTACCCGGAAAACTGACAGAACACGAATCAAGCTCAGTTCATCGGTGTAATTTCATGATGTTACGCCAACTGCCACAAACACTTTAATTTTCTCATTACGAAGGCTCACTATCATTATCACTGCTACATGTTTTGCTTATCGTATAGAAAGTACAACTTCATCCTAGATGCATACTATCACAGAATTCATTCATACTATTCTAGCCAACAAGGATAACGCTTCATCGATGCTGGGATTCTGACCATTTTTATTTTCAAGTACCTAAGATAGCTAATTGGTCCTCATATGTGAGGTTTATGTTACCGTAGCGTATTCAATGCAAACAGCAGAAAAAAGCCGAACGTTCTCCAAATTATTTTTTTTGTGTATATCAAGTTTCTGTAGCACAGAGTGATCTCATCCCAGCCAATATTGAAGTAACACCGGCAAGGTCTTCATATCAAGGCGCACAGCATACAGTTGAGACATGAGGGTAGATTCTTACTACAGAACCAGCCGTAATGGGACTATTAAAAAAAGAAGAGTAAAACATTCAAATAATAACTAGTGACAGACAAAAAAACATAACTTCGATGGAAGACACCCGTCAGCGTAGAAGCCGGCAAACGAGTACTCCAACGTCGACGAACACCGGTGAAATCCACAAAAAACTATGCTTCTCTCGTTTTCGGTCGCCTCCTTTCTATTTTCCTGTTGAGTGGAAATGGTGGCTGCCAAATCTTGACGGGAGCAGATGCTGAGCCCGTGTTCAGGGGGTGTGTCTCCGTTTATGTGTGCACGAGACGAGGTTTAGCGGTAAGAAGAGGATAGAACATAGGCACAGATGCAAAAAGAATGGGGCAAGGGTGAGAGGGAACTGCGATGAGGCGTGGTGGCGAAACGGACCGCAGCAGAGGCACCAAGCAAAGGGAGTAGCAGTACAAGTGGAAGACGTGTACCGATCGCCGTCCGTCTGCCGCGCTGCATTCGCCGTTTGTTGGCACAGAGCCGGTGACGGTGAAGGAATGTGACGGAGAGTAGGGCAGATGGAACGTACCTCGGGGTCACAACTGTGGGACTGTAGCCGATGCCTTGCGTTACTCTGCTGCCGCGCCGAATAACACCGGCAGTGGTTAAGAAAAGGAAAGAAGCTCGGATACCTCCGGAGCCGCTGACGACAGCGGAGTGCCGGATGCGAGCAAACCGAACAAAACTGCGAAGATCCGTTCTGGCAACTCGGAGGCAGCCGAATAGCGAATAGCAAGGTGGATAGTGGAAGACGAGCGTGAAGTACAAATGGAAATCGATATCGCCAAATGGGAATATGCAACAAGACTTGCTCGCATGCTCCATCCTGACGGCCTAAGAAAGACAGGGAAACAGAAAGGAACGCGCAAAGGACGACCGTACGCTAGGTGCCAGCACCAGCAGCTAGGCAGGACCGCCTTCGCGCTGGGTTGGCCCGGCTGGGGATACTCGCTCCCGTTGACGCAGCCATCCCTCACTTAGGGCTATATCGAAAAGACTCGCGTGACTGCGTAATGGAGAGAAAAATGGGGAAATTTTGCAATGTGCCTCATTGTCCTTATCCTCTCTCTATACTTGGGCACGCTGACTTCACTACCCGCTCTCTGCCCCCACCTTTCTCCAATCGCGGTTTAAACTCAGCAAGACTCACTTAGCCAGCCGAACTTCTAGACCCACAAAACTTTTTTTTTAGTTCCTTTCGTTCGTCCCATCGACGACTGTCCTCTCCCATTGCATGTATCACTACAGTCGCTATGCACCCACACGGCAGGGATTACTCTTTTGCGATTGGGACCCTCTGAAATTCGGTTGTTCTATTGCCTTTTCCACTGTTGTTGCTGCCGCCGCCGCTGCCACTTCCAGCGACGGGTTCTGCTCGTTTCTCCGACGAACAAACGAGTGTTGCTGCTCTCGCGAAACACAGCTAGCGTCTGGCGGTAGGGGCGCGACCGTGGCCAGGGCGAACGGGGTTCGAGAAAGTGGGTTCGCTGCGCTATATTACTCAAGCTAAATTCCCCTTTGTCAAATGAGGAAATGTGCCCCCACCGTGGATTTATCGCTCTCTAATAAAGACTTTTCCTTGTTCGTCAAGATGCTCGATTGCGCGGTTCGGACGCTCGGCCTCACGCTCGCTGCCATCAAGAGGATGAACTCGATAAGGTCGATTTGAATGGATTTTTGGAGTTACGGGTGGGTTAGGTTGGAAAAAAACGTTCTTAGATGGCCATACCTTTCTCTATGACGATAATATGATCGCGCAGTGCTCTTACCATTGCCGTAGTACTGTGTTAAAATGCGCACAACGGGAAGCTGAGCCAATGGACAAGCGGACTATTAAACGGCTTACAGGCGGCCTTCGACCACGAAAATTGAACGCTTGAAACATTTTTTAACTTGTGTAAAGCAGAATGGATCGGAAAGTGATATTTATCCTATGCTTACACACAATGGGTTCATTATCTAGTACCAATGCCACTGCACACGGGTACTACTATTACTACATCATTTCGTTGAGCTGAAATTCCTTCCTTTCCTAATTCCTCCAGGTCATAGCAAAAAGAAAATGGCCGAGTTAACATATCATCTAAACCGTTTGTCTTCATCTATACGCTGTGATGCTCTGCGCGTCAGTTGCCTAATCTGGAAATTTGGAAATAGTAGACAACGTTCCAGATCGCATCACCGCTTTCGTAGGGTGTGATGAGCCACCTATAGTCGCCGATGTGTAAAATGGCATTTAGGCAATAAAGAACGAACGAACTACCAACTAATTGCTAGATTTATAACAATCCCTCGAGCGGCCAATACATGGTTGCAACAGACGTAACTGACAATGTGAAAATACAAAAAAATTTGAAAAAAAAACAAAAACAAGAAGTGGACGCACGAGATACAGCAAGGGCCAAGAAATAATAAGAGATAATTAGACAGGTGTCGGCTAGGAGCGCATTGCTGGGCACATCTTAAGAGCGTTAATTCAAATCATATCAAAAGAGCTCTAATAATAATTGTTTACTTTGAAGGATTTCTCTTTATTCGGCCGCTGTTTGTTCGCAGATGGTGCAAAAAACTACTGGCAAGACACTGCCAGATCATAATGAAATCCACGATAATGATGACGGCGAGAACATGGAAAAACAGAAGGCGGAATCTTTTCGCGAGCGCAACTTTTTCATAATTCACGGCTAAAAAGAAGGAAAGCTTAGTTGAGATCACGTAGCCGACTGCAGATGAGCCGGTAAACCGAAATGCTGTCACTGTTGTCCCGAGACTCACGGGCTGAATTGATAGGTGCAGAAATGACTCATTTTTACTAATTACCCTCACAATGTTTAGCCTCGTGTCGTCGCCACTTCTGCCTCCGTCGTCGTAGAGTCCGGTCTACTCTCTGCTCGTGGCTCCAAATCACTCATTAGTTTGAGCATTTGTAATGGAACTACGACGCCGTGTTCTTCTTATCTAGACTAGGGGGAGAAAGAGCGAATAAACATCAGTTATGCCTGCTGCAACATCTGCAGCAGTGCTTCGCAGTGGGAGAGTACTCACTTTTTCTTCCTTGTTTTGCATTTGTGGGCCTCCGCGGAGAAGTATAAAAGGTCTAAGAGGGACCAAAAAATTGATTGGGTGGACAGCTCCAGTAAAGCCCGCGGGATTGCATGCAAATATACGACAACACCCTTTAAAGCAGGTAGGCAGGGCCCTGAGAAAACCGAAGAAAAATATGGACCGGTGTGGTGTAAAACAGGCACCACAGAGGGGTTGGGGGTTGGCAGAAAATGGCCAGCAAAAAAAAGAAGCTGTAGCAGAGAACTTTTGAAGGCATCTCCGAGCGGAATGAGAGGCTGCGCCCGAGCGAATTCGTCATGGGGCGGGACAGGGGAACACATATCGTCGAAGGCTTGCATCCTTTATATGAGGGAACTTTGGTTGTTATAACTGACGCTCCTGATGCTATCGCTGTTTCAAATAAAACCGGCCTCCAGCGCAAATAAAGGTAGGTGACAGACATTAACCAGGCATTCAAAAAAAAAGCATGCCAATTCTTGAACGAGGCATATTTATAAACGTTCTTGACTGAAAAATATTTTGCTCAGTACTAATTATAATTATTGCAACAACTGTGCGATAATTATCTGCAACAAAGAGCAATCTCACAACGTGTATCTAATATCGATGTATTGTAAGTAATCTTAATAATAAGTAAATAATTCTTAATAAGTAAGGAATTTCTATATTTATTTACTATACAAATATTATAACAATCACTCAAAAGAGACATTAACTATCACACAGTATCACCTATTCACCTTCCGCTTCGAACGCGAAGCGACTTCGGTGGTTCCTTGTTTGAAGGACGATACGAACATATCCATTCATATCTGGCTATTTTATTACGGTGTAGGCCTGCTGACTCGGTTGTCTAAAGCATTTTCGTCGGCTCTGTGTTCAGTGTCAAGTTTATTTATCGGTGTCCTCTGCTTTTCCAGGTTGATTTTCCGTTTAGCTAGTCAGCCCCTGCCTACTGATCACTACGCTTTTTTTAGCGTGCTGCTACTACTACAGTTACCAACTCAGCCAGACAGCCGCCATGAACCGCAATAGCCTTTTTCCAACAAGCTTTGACCGTAATTGAGTTTTAATCTCTGCGCTCGTTCTCTAACGCAATGGCCGACGTGGTCTCCATCGTTCTCGTCATCGGATAGTGAACAGGATAAGACACGCAGCGTTTGCTAGCTACACTAGCTAAAAGGTCCCCATCAACCGTTGAAGAACAGCTAGCAGCTGGGCTTTGCCGTCTGCCTCTTCTCTAAGCGCCGGTCAAGGGACAGTTGGGGCATTGATGGAAAGTTTGAAGGGAATTGAAGTGCAGGACAGAGACGGTCGGCAACCACGATGGTCCTGCGAGCAGCCACTTTCGTTGGCCTTTGTTGGTTCTTTTGCTAAAAGCCACTTCCTCTATTAATAAAGCCTCACCACTTTGAAATAAGCTCTATTCTTCTACTGAATGATAATAAAAAAAAAACAGAAAATATACGGCGATGTAAACGGAACATGGGCTAAAGGGGAAAGCATCGTAAATGAGAGCGACTAGGGCAAGGAAGACTCCCACAATACACAGATGAACACAGGGGCTTGGTGCAAGACGGACAAGCCCCTGTTGTGCCCTAGAAAAGTGAACGCGGTTACTGCTGCTGCTGCTGCTGCTGCAGGCTAGCTCAACTGCTTATGCTCTGTTAAGGGAAGGCCGAAAGCCCTCTGAAATTTCCGCAGGCTCTTGCAAGCGACCTTCAACATGAACGCTTCATTGAGCTTCATCGGAGGACGGCGTCAAATACCGGAAGTAGCCGGAGCGGTAAGCGGGTGGCAAACACGGCCATGCTGTCGTGCGGAGGAAGTCCGAAAGACAACATAGCTAGTCAGTCGGTCACCCTGGCAGTCTTTGAGGCTTTTCGTCGGTGTAGTTCTGCTGCCAGTAGTTGGTAGCTATATTGTCCATATTTTTCATGTTCACCAACCTACTCAGCCACCCATCGACTTTTACTCTGCCTTGTCTATCACGTTTTGCATAAGGTTTGTCTTCGCTACTATACCGAAACAGCTCCGAAGGAAAGAAGATATTTTAACTCGGTGCTTTAGGACAAAATCGTAGGCACATTCTTGAATATTACACCTTTAGATTAACGTACCATACATTGTTTACTAGAAAACAAGTACTAATAGTTTCCCGGTCAGATTAAGATTTAATTAACGAGCTGCGTTCGTTGCGTTTCGGGTCTTTCGCTACATAGTTGAGTGCACCGGTAAGCGCATCAATAATTGCTGCTGGTTACTGCCCAAGTCTTATGGCGTAGCTAGAATGAAACGAAATGAATGATATAGAGAACACAAGACTAATGTAAAGCACCTCTCTCGTCTACGCTCTTTGCGGGCCCTTATATATGCCTCGTTAGAAAGCAACGATTATCGTGGTTGCCCAATGCAGGGCGTGGAAAGCATATCGCTTTTATGGAGAACTTGGCGAGCGAAGCAATGTCCAGATATGATGGTGATATGCTATCTGCCAGAAAGCAAAAGGGGTGAAGCATTCGGAAAATGAACGGAAAACACAAAGAAAAGATTCGCCTACTCAGTAACTAGCGGTACACGGTATGCTAGTTAGCCGCCAGATCGCTCCGTTACGGTGCTAATACGATAAATGATTAATACTGATTATTCTTCTCTTCTTCCGGTAAGTCCACCAACCCACAAAGAAAGTATTCATCATAGACATGAGGCAGTATGCGACGAGCCTCTCCGCAAACCCATGCCAGCCTGCTTGTCCGTTACATGAGTAGCCTTCGTGATTCGTTCATCTATTATGGTAGACTGCGCGAACAAATGGAGGGATTACATCACGATGTATAAAAGAAGAAACTTTCAGAGGTGCGCGGAAACGGGGAGAAGACAACCCGCGGGTGACATGAGGTGGTAGACGGAGTTTCGAGGTCGTGGTTGTTCTCAGAGTATGGATACCTGAATAGTAACCGTTTACTCCAAATTAAGAGACTGTTTTACCCTTGCCACAATTGTATGTTTGTACATCTTGAGTTTTACCGACCCCACCGTAAAGCCAAATATATGCTGTTGGCTACAGCAGGAGGCTGCGACTCGTCAACGTAGCTAACGTGTAGTCTGCAGTTACCGCCGGTTAATCTGGCATCGCCTCGTCTAACCTTAACGACCGGAAGCCCTGAGGCCGCACATCTGCCAGCTGTAGGTTGTCCGCCATTCACGCTACAGGGACCCGATTGCAATACGTTTCTTTTGCCTCTTGTGAACTGTTCGCCTGCGCCCCCGCCGGTGCACCTCCACTCAAAGGGACCCTGACGTCGTTGTTTGGCGCAGACCGCGCCCACAGCAACTGCCGCGACTAACAGGGCCACAGCCGCCGCCGCCTCTACTATCAACTTTTTGCTACACAAGGCAGACACTGAGCAAGTCCCTTTGCCATTGGACGCCTCCGACACTAGCCCTGTTGGTTTGTTCTATCTAAAAGGATCCATCTCAGCTAGTCCCAGAACCTTCTCTCCGGCAATGCGGAAGCTTCTTCCTTGCATCTCGTCAGCGCCAAGTAGCAACCGCTATCTCTGCGGGACCGCTACTTCTGCTCAAGGCGACTGCTTGACCTGTGACAGATTTGACAATACTCCTAGTGCTAAAGAGTCAGTTCTAAGAACCACCACAGCAGCAGAACGTCAAGAGCAGCGGCGTGCCTTGTCCTCCCTACGTATTTTCGAAGGTGAACTGCCTAGTAGTGACGTCAGTGGTAGGGGCGCCAGAGTAGCATATGATGTGGGTCTTAGCTAACTAGGCTCTCTGCCCCGATAGGCCAGCTCTGTGTCTTTACTCGCTTGCCATCGCGTCTGCCATCGTAGCTGGCAGAGAAGAAGACCTCAGAGCTATGGATAAGATAGTAACCTGCCTCAATATATTAAGCAGCGTATTTCTTAACAAGATAGAAAAGATGAAAAAAAAACTCTGCAGGACGTAGTAGTGCTATTGCTACCGGAGTTAGCGACGGCTCACGTTATCTTACTGGTGAGTTAAATAGCAAGCTATTGAGAAGGGGACGTGCTGGTAGAAGAAAAACGCGTTTAAACAGCAGGAATGACGATAGTCAGCCAGTCAGCGATTAAGGCCGTTGAAGCCATTACAGCTGGTGTTACTGCTGCTGTAGCTTCTTCTGGCCGACAGGGACCGCTGATGAAGTCTGCTACGCAAATTCGTTGCGTGAGGCCAACGGCCAGCGAGTCGCGGCTGCTAATCTCGCCTGTCCAGTAGATTGTGCCTTTTTTAACTGCGGGGCACCTAACGATGGCCACTGACGTAGTCCTGCTGCTATATATTAGTGCCGGTGCTGGCCCCGTGATTTGGCAATGGATTCAACAGTGTCGAATAGTGGTTGGCTGAGAGAGCAAGAGACATCCTTTAGAGGCGGAGGAATTAGCGGATGGGGTGCGGATTTTATTCGTACTCCAGACGCCTCCCGAATCTCCAGCGGGGCTACCGATTCAACAAAATAAGAGAATTTCTTTTTCGCCTTTCGCCACTAACGCTGCCACCGACTGCTTCAGCTCTCCGACCGAGCGGCCGCTCTTCTTTACAAGCTAGCTCCTTTACCTACCTTCCGTCCACCCGACTCATACCACTGACAAACGTTGTCATTTAGTCGACTAATTGGGCAGAGATGTGCTGTCTCTGGCTTCACTGCTCGCACATTACTTCTACCTTTCGATCTTCTACTGCCGTCACGCAGGACGGTCTAAGGAGCACGGCTCAGGATCGGTTGGTCGGTCGGCCCCTTGGTCCTTTAAATGCCAACCAAGACACTGAGAAGATCTGTTCTGTGTGGGGGCTACTAGACTTTCTCTGCCCAGTCGAACGAAGTAGGACAGCTAAGAAGAAAAGGCGGTAAAACGACCGACAACGACGCGGCTTACAATCACTTGTGCTTTATGCTAAACTGAAACAAGTCGCGGCCCAATGTAATATTGTCTAAGCGTATTTGACAACCATATATCGCGAATCTGTGAGCACTGGCGAAAATGCATTAGCTTATATTATTTTTCTGGATCATACTTTCAAAATAATAGCACCGGCAAGTATCAACGCTTTATATGTTGTACGCACTTCGTCTGGTTGGAATAACTATGCTATTGGCAACTCTAACTACAGGCGTACTCATATCAAACACACATACACAATTTATAGGGCGTAGCAGCAGAAAAGTGTCGGTACTACAGACCGACGATTCTAACATAAATTAGGAGGAGTTTGTGAGGTCTCAACTTTTTTTTCTCTCATTGCCTTTTCCGGTAATGTTGCTGTCAATATTCGGGATCGCCTGATGGTAGACTTCTAGAGCAGTTCGCTTGTGTTAGACCACAGTGCAAAGGAGATGGTGCGCGTCGCCTATATGACTGCGTGTGTATACGTATGTCCACTAGGGACTATCGCTACGAAAGACAGTGCGACGACGGCTGCTGCTCTTTTCAGAAAGCTAAGTGAGCCGGGTCGGGTAAGCTGCTAGTGACGGCTACCAATGGCAGTGGGCCAGCAAGGGCAGAGGTGGCGAGGATCGGACGGACGAAGACCCTCAGGGTTTCTCCACAGACTCCTCTATGAGAGAAGGTGAGACGACGAATGACTCCAATATTGGTTAGCTGCTACGCCAAACCGTCGCAAGACCCACTAGCACTAACCAGTAGTGGAGAGCGACTAACTCCTCTGTCGGGGTGAAGTTGGGGGATAGTGAACAAACGCATTGGCGGCAGAAGAGGTGCAGCCACAGCTGCCAGTAGACACTCGCCGTCGTATATCTCTGATGAGCAGAACTGAATGAGGTTGGGTCGCTGGTTTCTTACACACCCACAAAACGGGACGAGGCGTACCGTTAGGCTGAGCGGCCCAGCTACCATCGACACCCGGTAGAAGTAGCAGCAGCAGTAAGAACTAGGACTATCGCTACCACTAGCGTCTCTGCTCGCCGCTGTACAGAAGTCGGCACACGAATCGGCGAAGCCACAGTTTCTTCTCGGTGACACAGAGACGCAGGGAGAGTGACCAAAGAACAGAGGACGATGAGGGACTAAGGGAGAAAGAGAGTGATAGGACCAGTCGGACTCACAGAGTCGAATAGCCGAATGGACGGGTGTTGGCCGGCAGATGGCGATTGTATTCCTCGTCGCTCGATGGGGTTCCCTTCCTTCCGGCCAAACAAACCGCAGACCGGTGCTTCGTCGGTCAGCCAACCGCCCGTTCGAGCGGTTGGTCGAACCAAGAGAAGGCGAGGAAAGTTTGGACAGACTAAGGCAAACTAACTAAGGCAGACCACTGACCGGACGATTCGACCTAGACAAGCCGAAAGCGAAGACGAGGAAGATGCTACTGCAGAAAAGAAATGCCAAGTAACATAGATAGCTACTGCTGCTGCTCGAATGATGGTAGGCGGCAGTATGGTTTCAAATCGAACTTGGCCTGTGCCGTGAAGCCAAGCCAACCAGTCAGCCGGCCAGCCAGCTAAGCAACTTCATTTTTTTCGTTGTAATGCTGCTGCCATAACCACATAGTTCGTTGTCCCATAAGAATGCCTCTGGGTCCCACAGGAATACGAGGACAAGGGAATAGATGACCTGCGAAAATACTCGTTTACGCCGAAATGGTAACTGAGTACGCTACCCGTCAGCTTGCATTACCCGACATTACCCGCCATATCTCCATAGAAAGGCGATAGCCGCAATGAGAGCGCATAAAACTTACAGTATTTTTTGAGTTGTTTTTTTTCCACATTATACTCATATACATATCATG
>NW_019214740.1:0-64379 GCF_002532875.2 Varroa jacobsoni
ACGACGACGACGATGACGACGACGGCGGCGGCGGCGGCGACGACGACGGCGGCGACGACGACGTCGACGACAACGACTATGAAGATGACCGCTAAGAACAAAGTAGTGGACCTTGTCTCATTCAAGAATAGTCGGCGGCGTCGTCGTCGTCGTAGCGGTAGTGGTAGCCGTGGAATAGTGGAAGGGAGAAAGGGGTCGCCGAGACTGTCGAACGGATTGCAGGAAAGTAAGAGCAAGTCGCTGAGAAGGACAGGGTTAAGGCCGGTTGTCCGTCGACGTTCGCCCGTGTGGCCGCCGGTCACAAGCATATCCATAGAATAAAAGACGAAAAATCCGACTGGCGCCTTGTGCGAGGAAAAATAGGGAGGCTTCTGGAGCTTTCGCAATTGGTATGCGCGCCTACAGGGAAACGACAGACGGTGGCACATTGCCGAACATCGACCAGCCCGCCATCACAGACCTCGTCTTCGACACAGCAGAAGCACGCTACGAGAGCGAAGAACGAGGAAATGACGAGATAACGACAATGATGACACGGAAACCAAAGGGAACGACCAACCCACAACCCGTTCGAGCGTCGACGGTGTTCACTCGACTGGCCGCTGAATCGCTGAACACAGGACGGCCAGCACCAGTAGCACAGGCAGCCGGTGGAGGTTGGCGGTGGCCGTGCCTCCGCGCGACATCTCCCAGCTTCCCAGCTTTGAGCTCCAAATATCCGCTCTCTCTGTCAGCAAAGGACTCTCTGCCTTGTTTTGTTCTTCTGCTTGTCTCAATAGCAGATAGTGATTGTTGAGCCCTTTCGTCTGAAGAAAGAAGGTGGAGTAACGAGCTTGATCTGATTGTAGTCAACTGCGGATCGTGACTCATGTCCAGAGCCATCAAACTGTTCGTTCATCCACCGAGAGAAGAGCATGGTTGTTGCCTATTCCATGATCTCTCTTTTCTGTCCCTTGTGCCTCTTACCCGATCTGTGTGTCCCCTGTTAGTCTAGCCGCTGACTTGGCTTGCTCCGCTTGTTCCTGCCATCATCTCTGTCTGGAACGTGGTATATCCTCCAACATTCGAAGCGATACCAGTTATCGTTGATGCCTGCTTAGCTGTTACTGCTGTCCGGGTGCTGTTCAGCCATAGCTACAAGGGCACGACTAGTATCATCATCATTTGAGTATGCAAAACCACGAGCTGTGTCGTTTCTTCCATGACGACAACAACGACGAAAAATACCAACACTATCATCGCCAATAATACGGCCCTATGCCGACAGCCCAGACTTTAATCTCATCTGCTTTTCTCGCCCACATTTGGTCGTTGTTGTCGTTATCGTCGTTTGCCGTCGTCATCGGATCAGACAGACCCTCTCGCCTTTCGTCAATTCCACCCTTTTCCTGTCAACCCATTTCGTTGCATCTGCTTATCAATGAACAAGCACAGTACAATCTCGACTCCGGTAATGCAGTAGGCGATCGCATCAATATAGGCATCTATCTAGAGCTGAAAGCAGCCCCATGATATAGGCGGTAGGAACAAGCCCTGACCCGATTTCACAAAGCAAGAGAGTTTGTCGAGACAAATCATGTTTTGCCTATGAAATTCGTTTTCGTTTTATACCGAGACGTCTAATTATAAAAGCTGCGCGTGTAGTAGGTTCGACTTCAAATTCTACTGGTGATAGGGTAGATATGGTAAAACAAACGAGAATATCATTCAATAAGGGCGCAGAATACACTGAATTCAGGAATACAAATTTACCAGCACCGGTTGCCTACAAGGCCTACATTGAAGGAGGACAACTATCAATTCGCTACTGTTTTCTGCTTATTTCTATTTTCAGTTTCCTTCTAAGGTTCGAAATTAAACTTTTTTAAAGAAAGCAGCTAAAGATCAATAACGGAGTTAATGTTAGAGCAGTCGACATTTAAAAGCGGTTTGGTATAGTAGGTGCTATTGCTTTTTGGGCATGGATGACTATTTCCAACGATGTTATTAACTTTTTTTTGTTAATGTAATTTTTTTATTGCTTTGTACTTATTTGTATTTGTTACTAAAACTTACTTGTCTATAAAAGGATGGTGGCTGGTACTTCTACCGAAAATGGTAGTCATGCAAAACGCCTGAAGTCTACACGACGTCGAAAATTTCATGACAAAATGGTTAAGAAACCTAGACCCGTCCCGTGAGCAAAGGAGAGACGTCTTTTCATAGAAAAACATTTCACTTCTTTGTTTTGCCGAATCTCTATGACTTGGCCTACTGTATAATACTAATAAAACCACGATCCGGTTACGTTTATTTCCTCTGTCGTGCAAATGTTCTCCACGTTAATCTTTATCTCATCACATTTTTTATTCACTGATACGCGTCAGGCGCGCTCATCAGAGGAGCAAGCTTTTACGAGCTTAGTATGATATTCTGAGCCATGCAACGGTCGTCATCGCTACGTGTATACATATATGAGAGGGATGGCACTTAAAAGATCTGTATTTAGTTATTACGAGTTTAAAATAGGCTCTTAATAAGACAATTCCAAGTTCAGCCGGAATGCATCCAATGTAACATATGTTATACGTAAAGATGAAGTTTATACTTACTCAAAATAGATCTCGATGGGACTGGATATAGACCCTTTAGGCCATAGTAATTCTATCCCTTCCCACTAACTTTTTTGGCGTGTAAGCTATTGTACACCGTATTCTATCCTGCATGGTGCTGCATTACCACAATCTATTGGATATCCGTTACTTTCCAAATCACTACTTGCGTGTATTTCAATACAGTTAAAAACCGTAGAGTGAATCTGATCATATGACCTCTTTCTTTTTTTCAGGAACTCCGTATCAATAGTCAACAATTCGGCCTAAGATACCAGATTATGATCCATGTGTATAGTACACACGTAAAAAATCAAATGTACACTTATATTGTACGGCGTGTGGGGGATGCACATCGACAACGAATCAGCACCCCCAATCTGAGCGAGTGTAAAAGTGTGAAATCTTTTGTTCTTAACGATCTCAACAAATTAATGGTACAAAAGTATGAACGGTTGTCGATTCTCTATTTTTGGCGGACTACTTTATACCGTCCTTGTACAATGTCTTCAATTGCTTCCAAGACACTTTACCACCAGATCATTGACCCAGTCCAATTTATACATAAAGAGATTCATTTTGCTATGAGAAACGGGAGCATGCCTTTCAGACGCCGATCTTTTAATCCTGAAATATTGATCGGAGCTTTTCGGGAAGGGATAAAGGAAATCATTTTCTTAAATGCTTTTCTTTTTATACAATCCAAGAGCACAATAGAATATACTGTGTTATTGATGCATCATTTGCGTTATCGATTTACTCTAGATAATTGCAGGGAGATCGTTTAGATGACTATATATCCATCATTTGTTCGCGTCTAGCCGGCAGGTACGACGATTAAAGAGTACCTGAATACGTAATAATAAGAAAGAAATAAAGGACAGGAAAAATCACAAGTACTTTTTGCGATTTCGACCGCATTGACACTTGTTGTCGGCTAACGCCATATATCACCATTAGAAGTACTTGGCACAGTGGATTCGAAAGCATTCAATTTGTTTGCGCACTTCATCGTTAGATCGCCATAAGCGCAGTAAGTAGCATAGTTAAGACACGAGGCTGCGTAGCTCAGAGTTGTGAGATCTTTGCCATTGAAGGGCGCTGGCAGGGGTGGGTAGCTCCAGTTTTGTCATCATAAATTCCCGTTCTTCCTCGCAAGCAACCAACAGGAAACTCTTAGCAAAGAAGCTCCCACAGGGTGGCTGGTAAAATTGGGCAAGGCCAGGCAAGGTCTACTAGATCGGACTACCGCCACCAACTCTGTACCTTCTTTCAATTCATTCCTACACAGACGTCATAAGTTAGCCGACGTTAAAAGCATTTTTATACGTTCGCACTTACGCTCGGCACTATACCCATATATCTGCAGGTTTACAGAAGTGGACTAATTTAAGAAGGCTGATGGCAACTGAGGCCGACCAGCCAGCCAGCCTGCCTGACTGTATACTTGAGGGTGAGGTGAGGCTTTAGACGAAGAGATAGGCCAGTTCTACCAGCTATCCGACTACGGTGCTTTTATGCCCGTTTTCTTTTCTCCCGGATTTCTCCCATGTCGTTAGTTGCCGGGGGAGGCCGTTCTCAGGTCCTGCAAACAGACTTGTCTCCGCTTTGCGGAGCTTTTAGCCCGCCGTCGTTTTTATTCATACAGATTTGAATCACTGCCACCGCTGCCTTCTATCAGTAGAAGCCGTGGCGTGGCTCCATTGGCAGCTAGAGTTGAAAACCTTTGCGCCACTCGACACTCTCTAGTCGAATATCAACCAGCACTCGAAGACGACGACTGACACCGGCAGCGTCAACGAGTCGCTGCTGGTGCAGCCGCCGCTATGCCCGAACAAAGAAGTAAATAGAGAAGGGGTGAAGGAAGAGAGCAGTGGCAGCGAAATAAAAAAATGTTCGCGATTCTGCCAGCGGCTGAAGAGAGTTTTCGCTGTCGTTGCAGTGGTGTCTCTTGAATTGCGGGCGTGCACTGCTCTTGCTACAAGGAGAACCCCACTCCTGTGAAGTGCAGGAAGGGGTGCAATGGAAACGATACGCTCCAGTAGTCAGTCTGCTGGGCAAAGAAGCCTCTCGCGATGCCGGAGAAGGTATAATTTATTATTAAGAGGTAAAAACCGAGACGAAAAGGCGAACGCCTTTGCCACTACTACAGCCGGCGCGGGCGGCGGCGGCGACGAAACCAGCACCACCCGCAGCAGCGCTATCATCGTCGCTATGGCCACGACCGAAGCAGAGTAGTAGAGCTGATGATAGCGCGCACTGCAAATTCAGTCGCGGTGAATTCAGAAGCATAGCTAAATGAAATGGGCACCAGCGTATAGATAATGTCGCCGCGTCCGCAAGTTATCACGATCCTTCCTCATTTCTTCTTTGTGCCCCTCACCGTGTGCACTGAGAATGAAGGGGACAGGCACACGGAGAGGACAGAGGCTTATATGTAAGGGCGACAACTTTGTTGATAAATCAAATGAGAAGCCCAGAGGCTTGAAAGCGGACCGCAAGCAATAGCGAATGAGCTTCATTTGTTACAATAGCAAAAGGGTTTGCTGCAAAGGGAGGCAAAAGCTGAGAAGGCGCATCGCGATCAGATCTCTGAAGACCATTACACCATTTAAGACGGGTCGCATATTCTGTAAGGTTTGTTGGGCAGAAATGGATTTCACAATGGAGCAAGAACGTGCTCGATATAACGATAAAAATGTAACCCTTTTACTCCACCGGAACTGCGCTAACATATACCGTATCACTTGAGTTCTTCAACGAAAAGTCTTCCTTCTCAGATCACCTAATACGATAAAAAAACGCTTAATTCCACTGAAGCTTCCTATGAAATTTTATTGTGCGGTTAAACAATCATCTCACGGCATCCTGTTCCTTTCACTTATACCCAAGTCACTCAGAATACGCGTTATTTAATGTACCTAATTAGCAATATGGCGGCCATCAAATTCTAAAGTCAAACAACGAGGCCTACAGAGCCGAATCTGATCATTATGCCCTTGCTAAAGTGCGCCACCCCAGAGAACAATTTCAGGCTAGATATCATAAAGGGGTGATGACTGTCTACACATGCCACTTCAGGACTCTTACAAACGGCATAATAAAATGCAGCTGTGGACAAAGCCAAGCTAGTTATATATAGACACTATTTATGTATTTTGCTTTACGCCTATGCAACATATATCTACATCGGGTTACTCTCGCAAAGTCGATCCTTTAGTAAGCTCTGCTACTTGGCGAGGTATTGGCGAAGTAAACAGCAATTTGTCAACTGCTATACACTATGGTCACTATAATATTGTCATTAACGTACATGTGCACGCACATACACATACAAACAGACGAATAAGATGCGCAAGGATCATGCTGATGACCAGTATAACACATGTGTACTTATACCTTTCATAGACCACTTTTATCGAAACCTCTGGTACGAAGGACCCATGCCTATTTCGCTCTGGCATTATCGGGTGCTTAATCTAAGTCTATTCGTATCCTAGACGAAAAAATATCCTATAGACGAATTGGCTAAACGGAGCCTGCTAGAATGGTCGTGTTCACCTTTCTGATAAGCATACATTGAGCGATCAACGATCGAGCTCCTCACTGAATGCTGAAAGACTGCCAAGCGCGTATAGGGGAGTGAGCTTCCGTAGGTTCTTTTTTTGATCCGATTTGCCTGATCGATAGTCGTTGGAATATAATATAATCACCGCATACTACTGGCAAGGAAGCATGCGTAGACAGCTTCACCGCTGCCATGATTCATCGTTTTGGGCCCGAAAAGCCCGACACTAGAAGCTTCCATAGAGCCTTAGACTAACGTATGCCGTTAATAGCACGCTTCTAGTTAATGTTATATCAACCAAGTCGAGCTAACAAGCCATTATTTATGTTGGTACTTTTGTACGTAAATGGAGATTCATGCATTCATCCAATATTACGAAGAAAATTAAATCAAAGAAAATTACTACCGTATAGTAAGTCAGCAGTGTAGGGCTACAATAAATGGGCCTGAATGTGCAGGAAGAAACAAGAAGGATAAAAATGTCCTATCCTACAGGAAGCTTATGTCTTCTGCCGGGGTATTCCTTCAGCTGCTAATAGCAGCTAGGGACAGATGAAAAATCATTGAACACATTATCTTGGAAGAAAGCCTTTTTATAATTTTAAACACGCTCTTTGAAAATAGGCGCCGATGGTAATTACTCTCCATAGCCAAGAGAATTCCTCACACCTAAATATAGCATTTAGTCGGTATCTAGAGGTTTTATTCCTAAGACGAACTATGTAAATTTACCTTTTCTAATCAACTAGATTTCATCCTATATTACCTTAGTTTTTACGTAGGCTGTCCCTTGGTTATGAGTGTATTTTGGTGCCTCTCTCGAGATGTATTGTAGACGGACTCGACACATTGGCTTACCGTCTTTTGTTACTTTGCATGGAAAAGGTGACACTAAATATGAGAAGTAGTAGTAGTAGTAGTACCAGTATTAAGTGAATAGGGAAGGACTAATCTTCTCTATTAAGCCTAATACTGCCTTCAGCTTCAGAACGAAGGTCTGAAACGAACCATTGAAATATGGGCGTGAGGGGGACGACCGACTCATGGGTGGTCCCGACGAATTCGATGCAGCTACCCTGATATTGCGAGCTCGGTCGGTGTGACCCCGGTCGACAGGGGGCCGACGAAACAAGTCGTATATGTTCTGGAACACGCGACTAAACTACTATCGCTTAGAGATGAAACATGAAACTACTGCTTTTTTTTGACAATTTTAATTACACCTTGCAAACGGCGTCTGCTAATAATGATTCATTTAAACGTAGCGTTGAGTTTATATGTTATTTTAGTACTAGTATATATGTTTAACAATAATGAGCTCCACTGTACCAATAAGTTATTGTTTTTAATCGTCCTTGTAAGGTTTGTTTGATTTTCAGAAGTACAGGTAAAAGGCAAGGAAAGCACTCTCATTGTCCTTCATTAAGTATGATATAGTACGATTCTCTATTTTATTCATATATGTGAGTCTTTGATACAGTATAGTTATTTTAGCTTTACTACTACAAGACATAAAAAGGATGGGCGTAATCCTTCCTCCAGCATATCAGTGGCGTGATACCGGTTCAAGGGGAATATATATTGAGTTCGTTTCTCGAAATCTATTAGACGGCGAGCCAATACGGATTCACATTGGCACTTAAGTAATATTTTACGCATACATATACATGCTTACGCATATAACAGCAACAACCGCACCAACGCCGGCCCGCAGGACGGAGCACGTACGACCTATGCTGGATGAGAACGGCAGGAACGGCCAAATCAAGAGAACGACTTCGCTCAAATGACCCACACATACACATATACAGAGGGAGAAAAAGAAGGCGCACTCACATTGCTTGGCCCGCCTGCAGTTCCTGCGTAGTCTGTGCTCCGTGCAGTCCAGAAATCCTCAGAGCGAGAGCTTCATTGATATACCCTGGGCTGGACTCTCGCATTAGCTAGTCACACTGTTTGGGTGGTATTATCCCCTTTAATCGCACTCGTATTCTGCTCAAACGTAGGCCTCCTCAGCCATGTATGTACTGCCATCGAATTTCAACACGCTCTCCCCTTTAATGCATTGTTATTGCAGTAGCGCTAGCAGCAGTAATGTCGGTAGCAATGATCGGTGGCATCGTTTATTGTTATTATGCAGGAAGAAACGACGCTCCTAGGACATCGAGAAGCAACGGAACTCTAATTCCCAATTGATTGATTGTTCGACTAAATAATGCTATTGTAAGTCGCTTGATATCTGCAATGTATTAGCTTCTATACTTCTGAAAGTGCAGGTCCGTAGGCTTCTTCGGCCTAAACCGACCGCTTAGAAGACTCGGATAAAGCTGATTTTCTGTGGGTCACCAGAGGTTCCTCAAGGCCTCTTGACAAGGCTAGCACAGGACAAAGAGGCAATTAAAGAGGTATTTTTGGCCTGGACGATGAAGTTTGCCTTCCATTGGTGACGAGGCGTTGGCTGGTCGTAGGTCGAGGGCAGTTCCAATGCTTCAAAACGACGCCGCATTGCTGTCCAGAAACCGGGAGGGTCACCAGCATCGCCCGCACAAATTGTATCATACTGCGAAAATCGCGTTGCCTAAATACGTATGATCAACGAAAATTGAATGCGTCTAGCAGTGATGTGCAAGACGATATTAGATTATAGCTATGACCGCATTATAACAAGCCTTTATTATCATACAATTAAAGTAACATAAGTTTATGGCCAAAACAGACTCAGGGCTCAGACAGGAACCTGTTCTAGCTCTGCTAGTTACTGCTATGACTGGTGCATTGGTAACATACTGCATAAGCGTTCACAAATGTCGCTGGTCTTGAAACAGGGTGAGTCTATTTTTCACGTAACTTTTACACGTATTCAAATATCAGAATAGTCTATAGGCAGATAACATAACTACCTTGAGAGATATACCGTTCGATACTCTTTCCGATTAGGATTATTTAGCATAAATATTACTAGATTACTTCTCCAAAATGTCTATTTACGCTGATTCAAATTAGTTTTATGAAACACATACTTTGTAACCACAAAAACGGCCAAAATTTTATTCTAGATAGAGGTTTTTTACTTCAGATGAGAATAGGTAGCGTGACAGATGCTCGTTTCTTTTTAACTGTTCATTTTTAACTAGTTTATATGCTGCTGCGACAGGCGACAGATTTGGCTAGCAAGCTTTCAAAAAGCAAACAGGCCTCCATAGATTCTGAGACCATTCAGGCCCGGCCTGGAGAATGATGCACGGCTGCTCAGAAGGATCTCTAGGCTTTCAACCTATGTATCATTGCTCTTTTCTGAAGTTCGGTGATGTACTAGTGGTAGCTCTGCTGTACACTTTATACACTGTGAACAACTACCAGATCCATAAAATGGAGATCAGATGCACGAGCAAAAAGGAGTCAGAAAGAGATGCAGATCGATGAGCGAGGCGCAAGGAGAAGCAGCACCAACTGGGCTACAACTGTATTTTCTTTCGTTTGGGCTTTTGCTGGCAGAAGCGGACAGAACAAAACGACTCACGTAGATAGAAAGGAGACCACAAAACGGCCAGCAGCTAATTGACCCATATCTCATTATTGGTCAATATCAACAGCACAAGTAGACACGGGTCTTCATTTTTTGCGACACTTATCGTTATTATTAGCTGAGTAATGATAGTTGAATAGCGTACGGAATTTTTGTTGATATAGCGATGGTGTAATTCTGATTGACTGGAGGATTTGGGACAATGAGGCAGGGAAGGAGAGAAAAGCTACAAGTGGACTCTATAGGACCAGGCTGGTCTCTATTTTTACCTATTCGATACTATAGGCGGCCGTACGGGACCGCGTGTATCAAATGACTGAGATAGGACCATAATGTCATTTTTATATACTCAGATCGACCTGGCTTCGAGAACTTTAACTTTTGGATTGGGACAGCGGGCAGCTAGACGAAAGACGACACCCGCTTTAGTAGCGAACAGATAGGTGCTTTGAACTTTTGAGTATTTATATACGAGTTAAAAGAACCGATTGAAGTTAATTGTTGAAGTTTTGTCTGACCAATGTAATCAGATATAGCTAAACGATCCTGTATTTTTGAAAATGTGATTCTTTCGGTAGTTAACCTTACTATTCTAAAACCATCAGTTCGGTTATAAGAGATTTAGTCTGGCATCTTCGATTGCACGTCCCATATATGCATGTTTATAAGAACCGTTTTTGAACAATAACCAAGGTCGTGTCCTAAAGAGGTCTGCCCAAGGCTGTTATGAAGCCGTAAGAAAAATAGATATGTGATAGATTTAAAAACTTTTATTAAAGATTTTACTTATAGATGTATGAAGGAGATCACAAGAACAAAATGTTAGCTTAAGCTTATCAAGCTATGTTTCTGTCATATTCTTTATATGAGGTACGCATTTTAACTTTGTCTTTCTCCTCTCTATCAGTAAGGTAATTTCTTAAAATATTTCATCCGTATAATCGTATATTCGGTCGGTCGGATACTGAGATCGACAACGTCAGCCTTTACTCCTTCTGCACTTAACATATGCAGTCGTTTGATTTGAACATTGGCGCGTTCCTCCTTCCGGTTTTTCTTCGTTTGTTGTATGACAGTTTACATTTTGGCAGGGTTCGTTTATAACGACTTTTCGTGTGATCGACTATTATCGAGGAACTGCCGAAAATCGGTCACTGGCTATTTCACTCGATTTCCTGTCGGGATACGTGCGGCTGGGATAACGCGGATTGTGTGAAGGATCGGAGATTAGTGAGCGGTATCTAACAGTGTTTATTAATTTTTATTTAACGTTTATTAATTTTTGTGCTTCGGGGCGGAAGTACAATGTTTCACGGTTTGCTTTGGGCCTCCACATGAAGCGGACAAGGATGAATTGTAGACCCTTCTATTGACTGAAAATTTCGCCTAGTCACTTGGGTTCTACATGATTTCTGTAAAAATGTTATTGTTCCAAAAACTCATAGCCGGCTCATAGTCCAGGCTTTACTCCATCGAATCGAACCCGGGTCAACCGATAAAGCGTGACGTGGAGGAAAAGTGATTTAAACTAAAAGACAGAAATTCGAGAATAAGTCTATCAAAACAGATCACCTCTACGAATGCCTTCTTCATTAGCAGCATTAGGCTAGACCTTAAACCTACCTTAAAAAGCCTTAAACCTGCTGCTCGAACAGTCGAAGAAACTCTAACAGGCCCAAATAGATGACCCTAATGGTAGCGGTCGGACTCTTCCAGGAGTTGGCACTTCTTGAAGTGAGCAGCAAAACTCAATGACTCTCTGATCGGCCTAATATAATACATTAAAATGGGGACCACAAAGTAGATCAACCGCGCTCGTGTTGTGGGTTATTTAAGATCGTTGTTAGCGTCTCGCCTACTTCTACATTATCCGCCTATAGCACGTCACCTTATGCCGCTCGATCTGATGCTCACGCATACGCTTATGCAACACTGATGTCAAACAGCTGGACGCCGCTTGTGTAATGCGCCCGTAGTCTAACAACTGAAATTCCAATACAACTCCGCCTTTATCAGCAATCGAAAACAAACTATAATAAACCCCCTCCTTTCAAACTCTCCGACCGATTTGAACAGAGGGGAATATCGAGTTCCATTCTTTGAGAATTGTCGACTCGAGGAAAAGGCCGAGATGATCGTAAATTGTCGTGTCCACCATCTTTGCCTGCTGCTGCTACGATACTAAGAGTCGTAGCACCTCATATCAACACTTATTATCATGACGTGCTCCAACATACGAACTCCAGACACACCTAAACAGACACACACGAGACACTCTTGTCGGCAGTTTTATCCTTTCATGTTCCCTTCCTTACGCCACCTTCCTGCTTACGAGCAATAACTATAAGCTGCGGGCCGGCCGGTGCCGTCTTAAAGGCCACAAATGGCGTAACAAATACGCGTCAATCTCATACGAGTCGACTGAGTGGCGCCAGCGTATCCACTCGCAGTAACTAGCCACTCACGGGAAGTTCGCACAAGTAAGTTCCAGCAAGTAAATGTCGGGAAGCACAACTGTGGAACTTATGGAACTGCGCAACGGGAGCTCGATTCGAGAAGCAGCTAACTGACTGGCTGGCTGGACGCTCGAAACACACAAGTCGAGATCGCGTAGTTAATAAAGCGCTTTGACGTCGCCGACGGCAAAGTAAACCTATTGTGCGGATGAGAAGGGAGAAGACAAATGGCGAACCAGACAGAGCATCTGGAACGACAGCAGTCCGATTCATTTTTTATGACGCTACTACGAAATCGTCGCTGCTGTCCCTGAGGAACTTCGGAACTTCTTTCCAAACATGGAAGTTCCACAGAAGGTATAACACAGGTTTCGAATGCTTAACGTGTTATTCGGTCCGTGCGATTGACCTATCGCCTCAAAACCGAAACCTAGATGTAAAATTAAATTTAATGGGGTTTCTAGTCAATTTTGTTTTTTGTCGCTCCTCATGCTATTTTAACTGTTGCATACACATTGTTTTTACTCTTAGTTTTGGCTGCAAAGAAGTTCCGTACAAATGAAGTTACAAATGATAACGTTAGTATTAGCATTTACAATCTAACGAGCTCTATATTATATAGTGCTGATACGCAGTGTGTCTCGAATAAAGAAACTTGAACCAGCATAGATACATAAATTTCATATTTTCTTCTGCGATAGATACACAATGTCTTCGTTGTGATTTTTAGCTATGGTAATAGTGTCAAAACTGCATTTACATAGATACAATTGTTGAACGTAGTTGTTGTGGGTGAGACACCACTAGACTTCTGCATTCTGTCTGCCTGTTTTGCCATCGAACGTTAATCTTTCTTGCCACCTTTACAGAGTTATCATGGGTATATACACATCACATACGAGCAAATATATCATACATAAACACAGAGAGCAATGTTAATAAAAGTCAAGAAGAAGGACGATTCTGCATGCAGCCACTGTTCCGGTTCCTTCTCGCGACAGAGCATTTTATTCTATAGCGTACCATGACGACTAATTTGGGCTCGTTTGAGTTTAACGACTACGTCCGTCAGCAATGGCACCGCCGAAGCAACAATGACCGAGGCTGTGATGATGCTGCTGCTGGTCGTAGTGGAGCAGTAGTAAAAACCCTACGCACACAAACGTACATACGAGAGGGCTCAAGACGACACTTAACCGACGTCACCATCGAGAGGAAACAGGGAATATGTATTATACACAAATACTGACTAACACAAGGACTTAGAGTAGAGAAACAGGGCACACACACAGAAATGCCGACACGAATTACTATGCCTGTTAAGGAGAGTACAGAGCAAGAAACAGCCTGAGCTTCGTATTTTCTCAACGATGACGATGATCATAATGGTAAACAGGGGGAAGAGGTCGAGCAACTCCCCAAGTTCCGGCAACACATCACCTCAGCTAAATGGGTTCATTTTCCGGTCGTATATTGTGGCAGTAATACCAGTAGTAATGGTAGCAGTATAGATGTACTTGCATATAAAACATTGGATTCGTTTCAAACGGTTTCAAGGCCTTTATCCGCTATAGTTTTCAGATATTTCGTCTGCTTACTGGCAACCACTAAACAACACATGAATGCTGCGGCCCTGCCCACACTTTGCTGTTAACGTTTGCCTTTCGTAGCTTCGATTCGGTCGTTTTATTTCTATTGGCGTACCAGTTAAAGATCAGCCAGCAATTCTTTTCCTTTTTAGATTTGTTTGGACAATCTCGAGCTCGTCGTCACTACCGGTTATCGCTATCAGCCTTCTATCATATTGGGACTTACTGGAAAAAGATCACACCAAGCGGTCCATCTTCGAGAAGACGAGTCTCTGGAACTGAGGGACGTACGCAGGAAGACAAAGGCTACATACACCCGCTTGTGTCTAATCCGGAGTATATCACTAATCTTTATTGTCCTCTTTCTGGACTTCATCTACGATCACTTAATCCTCCTAGATCTGCTTAAATGTCGCAGTGGCTGTCAGGCCAGGGAACTGATGGGCTCTGAGCATCTGTTATATACCAACGCCTACAGAACCATCCATGGAAAGCAAACAGGCTGCAAAAGCGTCTAGGCTGACTGTTGTTTGATGTAGCTAATTTGCATTTAATTTCTCCACGGTAAATCCAAGGGAAACGCAATGATTCGACGATCTTATGGTGCTGCTGTAACGCATTTCTGCCCATCGTTATAGCCCATCTCTTTCTTCTCCTGCTTAGTTGATCATCATTTGTCATTACTTTCCTAAGTTATTGTGCCACTGCCGCTGTCCATAGGGGAAAGTTTTTTTTTTGCGTTCGGCGTTTGCTAGCAGATAGGCCTTCCCGGAAAAAGGTTTATTACGCATACTCGCACAGCTACTTCCGGATAGTTCCGCTAATTTCTGTACTGATTTGCATATTGTATAAAGTTGTGCGAGAGCTTGAGAAAGGCTTATACCTTTACATGAAATAAGTAACCTCAATAAGTTATTTTAATTTAGTAAACCGCATAGATTGATTAGCATTCATTTAATTAATTAATTGATTGATCGATTGCAAATGCATATCTACCTAGATCATTGTTGTATATTTGTCGTCTAAGATCATTAGGAGCATATACGTGTGTCTCCTATCGTTAGCTGTTTACCATTCCACTCAATTTAGATCGGTAAATGTTATTCAAGACGGGTTTCGAATACTTAACATTCTCTCATCGAGCAGCATGAAGTTCTGACCTCAACTTGGTGAGGTGTTTCTCCGTTCGTTCTCTGACAGGCAGACAAACGCGACAGACGTCCGATTATTGTTTCTGTTCAGACTTCTTGAACATACTATACGGCAATGGGGCATACACAGTCGGGGAAGATTGTCCACTGGATTATATGATCCTATTCATATGCTATCTTTACTCGAGTGCTTGAATGTGTGGTCGTATTGCAAACATGACTTAAAGCCGAATTAAATAAATAAGGCCAAATAAGATAAAGAAAGTGAAATAACGATCAAATGAACGATGAAGCTTTACCAAGCAAATGTCAATCGCCGTAGAATCGATCGACAGGCGTATGGCCACCTTTGTAACCTAATGGTCTATCAACTCTCTATGTCGATTAACTCAGGGCGGTTCTTCTCGCTTGTCTGTTTTGGATATCTGAATCTCTTTAATGTTCCGTAGATGTCACCGTCCAACAACTGGACAATGGCAGCCGAGAACGGTAGTGATGGCGACAACAATTATGACAACAACCTCAAACAACTAAGATTATTGCTAGGAAAAGTCGTCTGCAATAACATACTGTTATATATGTATCCTTCTCGACAGTTTGATTCCGACCACGTATGACAACGATTAGCTGCTATCTATCGCCGCAGATCGAGGCTGCCAGTTTAGCCGCGAAGACGAGGCAGATCCAGATCCAGTTGTTTAAGTTAAACCGATATGGCGATTTTACATGCTACGAATACTATATGTATTATATATATATATAGTGTGGTGCTGCAAATGATTTTTTTGGTCGTGGCTGTTCAACGGCGTAGGCGCGACGCCAGATGGATTTCGCATGAGGGGGCGGAGTGAATTTATGTATGTATGTATGTATGTATGTGTGTGTGTGTGTGCATCAAGTCCAGGCAAGGAAGACGAAAGTATAGATAGTGTCAGCAGAAAGCTGCTACGATAACGTGCCCGACTGGCCACCAAGCCAAAGATGACATTATCACCGTGGCCGCCTCGAAACTCGGGAAGATCCTGTGACTGAATCTACCGTTTACCAGAAACTACGATGAACTAAGTTCAATAGATGCGAACCTACTATGTTACTTCGAGTGTAGATGGCCACAATAGAGTTACTGTGATGATCGTGCCTAATAACAAGGATTCTTTGTAGCGATAGCAACTTCCCTATTAAACAGTCTCTATTAACTATTTATCGTTTAAAACGAATTACACTTGTCGTAATATATGATCCGTATTTTATTTGGAAATAAAAAGCAAGCGGCTAGATGAGCGTCTGCAAACTTAGAGAACGCTGTAACGGTTGCTGATGATCATTTCTGTAACCTGTTTGATCGGCAAGGTGAACCAATGAAGAAACCCATTATCTAATGATAATATTTGATTGCGTGGAGGATAGATGGAGTGTTTTAAAACATTATCAGGTTCTAATTTGGCCAGCATCGAAGGTCTGTTCTTGCTTCCCCTGAAAACGGATACAATAGTAAAGTAAAATAATCAGGTTAACCCAGTTTATTCAGTAACCCGAAATTGCTAAACTTTACTTACTGCTTATTGCTATAACCCTATAATAGATATTTTGCACTATAAAAAATTCTAACGCCATCGATCGACGTCTTTTATGCAACCAACGGTTCTTTAAAGTTTTAGCTCTGCATTTAAGACAGGGGGCACTTGACTGTGTGAAACAGTTCTCTTGCAAAGCTTTCTGACCCACGTGTTTTTCTCCGTAATAAGCTCTCAAGTTATGTCAGTTTTGGCTAACTTCTCCTACGCTTCCTTCCTTTTTCTACTTAGATTCCTTTTGATTTAGAGCACCAACTATAGTTCTTTTACCAGCCATTAGAAGACCAACTCGTTGTAACGCACAAAGCGAGTTACACCGGGAAGATCTGTTCAGAAAACCCCTGTAAAGCCACGAGAAATCTGAGAGTGCTTAAGCATAGAACCAATTCTAGATGGATAATCGAAAAGAAAGCACAAATTAACAGTGTGATGTGGCTTTTCGTCATTGTCTTGTTGAGCTTTTTAATGTGAGGTAAACTTGTGTATAGGTCTGAAATTCCTCCGTAGCCATCTTGGTACTGTACAAAAACTTTTTAATTATTCTACAAGAATGATGAGTACCACCAATACGCCTCAAGGTATTTGTTTACATGCACATAGGCGGCGTAGCATTTTCATGCCTCGAAAAAAACTGGAGCTTCTCTAAGTATCAAGGGAAACTGATAATACACATTTTAGACACGAGAGGTCGCCCTTAACAAATACGTTATTTGTTTGGGTAATCGTTCTCCTTTTTTTGCAAAGAGTTTGATGCCGTCAGTTAGGATGTTAGTTAGTTAGTCGTCTTTGAAAGTTCGTATGCGTTCTTAATAAACACACAGCTCTGCTTCGCTTGCGGTCAATCAATACGGCGCACAAGATATACTACTGATTGGCGAGTCTGGTTCAAGGGAAATAGTTTGCTGACCCGCTTACTGCACCCACTTGTAGCGGGCGTACCAGTTAGTCTCTTCTTGCTACGATGCGGTGCCTCTGTTGAAACTGCATAATTTTCACTTGAAATAATATTACACTAAATCCAGCAAGACGATGCTTGTCGGACCTCACTAGTTCTATTTCCGACGAACGACTTCCGTTAGTCTGATGAATCGCCTTGAATCTAGCCTCGAACTCGTAGGCAGCCACAGCAATATGTCATTTTGTAAACAACTAACAGTGATTTACTCATGATGAGAAGAAGATGGCCGCTATCATCTCAAGGGGACCGCTGTTTCATTGCCAGCTTTTAACAGCGCTATTTTGACCTTGACGAATAGGATCGAAATCATCGGTACATTATCTCCCAGCACTGCACGCATATATGCCATTGCCCGTCCCTAAGCGGTCAAACTCGCATTGCAGAAGTGCTGAAGTTGCTTTGCTACCACTAAAATATTCGACCTGCTTCTGTGAGATTGATTGGGTTTATTTCTGGGATAATGCTGTCTGTTTCAAAATGGTGCCTTCAAAAGCTCACTGCTCTCCAGATGGGTTTAGTATCTATGCGATTGGGATAAAGACGAGTTGCAAGTCAGACCGAGGTCCAACCGATCAACCCATTTTTTTGATACAGCCTATGGCATTGAAATAACCAGAAATGAAAAAATAGGGAATGTCTGATTATCTAGGCTGACACTAGGGAAGAGCCTTCTCAATGTTCGACTCTTTCGAATGTAGAAAAATCTCGGTGATGTTCGACAGTAAATAAGCACGTCGATACAAAATATTTCTCAACGATTCTGTGTATTTGCGCTTGCTATCCACGTTTTTGATTACACATCTCGTAAGTCCGATGCAGTGGTGGGCTTTTTCTGACACCACCTGTGTCGGCAATTAATAGGACCTTTTCCTTCTCGGTTGTTTCTGTGAAGTCTAATACTTTCGATCTCCACGTCAAATGCTTTCAGCACTCTTTTACCTTCTTTGCAACCGAAAAGAACCCCCGTTTCTCTGCCTGTGGCTATAGGTTTCCCGTCGCCGAGAAACTTTGTGCGGTTCTGAAAAAGTAAGCTGGCAACCAAACTAAGGGCATCCTGGAAATTAACACCACGAGATATCGCTCTGAATCTGCTCTAATCTGAGACCTTGAATGATGATCTGCCGCCAGCATCTAAATGGACCTGCTGCTTATGAGGCTTGCTATTTAAACTAAAGTTTTTTGAGGCTTTTTTGGGATGGATACCCAAGATTAGAGCTCCATTGGTCTGCTTGGACCTACAAACAGTTACATTACTCAATACGGCCGTGCGATCGCCGCAACCACCGTCGTACAACTAACTAAGGGTTGGTGGCTTGCAAAGACATCGCCTCTTAGTCGTCCCTATAGGCATTTGGACCAGCAAAGCCTTAGGCTTTGGCGAACGCTCGCCTTCGGAAAAATTTATTTCTGGATGTAGGGTATAGGTGTTCGTACGTAACGGAAGTACTATCTGGAAAGTCTCTGGCATAACTATAGGTGTAATCAAGACTGCTGACTTGCGTCAATCCTAGTTTGAGAACTCTCCTCAAAGACTTCAGGGTCTCAAATGAGAGACAGTTTACATCAGTTCAATCTATCGGGACTATTTGAGTGGGAAAACTGGGTATAAAGAATTTCCGTATCCTCAGATTCAACAGTATCTCTCAAATCATTTGCCGATTTCAACTTACCATCCTCACAAAAGCTGCGTGCGATAACATAAAGTTATTGGTGCAGAGACATAAAACATGACGGTCTCTATTATATACGTTTAGGCTACATTATGTAACGCGAGGATGTCACACACTGGTCTACTTGTTCGAGAGGAGCCGTTCGAAGAAAACTTCGATCCATTCTTCTACCAGCTACTTACACTCTTCAACAGCTAACGGCTTCTTACGCCTGTATGCCGTTATAGAGTATTCGCAAATAATAAACAATTTTTATTTCCGTATGAAGCACATGCCATTGATCTTAAAAAGGATTGGATCTTCATGTCTTGGAACGGGTCGTATTCTGTATGAAATAAGTTTGCTCGATCATCAATGTTCTTCTTTGTAAACATGCTCGGATTTTTCTCTTGTGCTCAAGTGATGTTTTGGGCTAAGCGTGAACGATATTCTGGAAAGTCGATGACCGATCTATCATCGTCTGCTTTAATAACACAGGAGCAGCTAAGCATACGCTGTACGATTGCAGGAGCTGAATTTTCAAATTTAAGCCAAACTGTTCTCATCCTGATCGCTTCGCAGGTTTTCATGGCATTTTCTAATGCAGCGAGTAGTTCTGCTAGATCAATGAACAATGTGCTTGTAGCAAGACGATTGCTTTAGTTCTATTAAGTAAGGCATCAATGAACGTGAATTAAAGAGGTTGTTAAGTTTACTTCGAATAAATCTAATTTCGTAAAGGTCGACTTTCTCGGTCATCGATGTTTCTAGTAAGTTGATCTGATCTTTCCGCGTCGATGCGGTTTCCCCTAGCCACGAGCTCTGATAGTTAATTTTTTCTCACTTTGTAGAGACGAGCCGATAATCAGTCAATCATTGTACCTGCCTACACGGCTTGCTTGGAGTTCCTCGTCCAATCACCGATTGGCCGCCAATAATAAAAGTCGTATTAGACATTTTTACTTCTTTCTGAGGCCAAACAAAAACAAAGCCACTATGCCCGCTCAATCATCGACGAGCGCCGTAAAATTGCCACGCTCCTTTGTGGGATCCGTTTCACGCGATCGTTGCTTTTCTGCGAAACAGCATTTATTACATACTTGTACATAATGAATATTTTACAATATATTTTTTGGTATCACAATACACACTCTGTGCTAATTCCTAAGTCAAATTTTCTTCCACTGTTCGTTTCACTAGATCTATGTTAATAGCGATATGTCAGATTGAAGAAGCGTACTCACCTTCCAGCACGACAAAACCCACGTTGGTGCGATGTATGAGACTGTTCTTCATGTAAGCTTCCGCATCGGTGTTTGGGAGGTAAGTTGCGTCCGCTATTTTTTTTTTCGGCTAATCAGAAACCTCTCTGCACCGATTCCCGATGAAGACCTATTTATACTAGTCTATACTAAAACACTATGTAGTGCGTTCTGACATCAATTGGATAAGCTTAAGCCAAACAACAAACGGAAACCACATTATCATAATTGTTTGAATTTAAAGTCAAATATCCTCCATTAAATCCTATTCTAATTTAATTTTGGCTAGCCTGTCTGTATCGGCCTCCGTAAAACGAGATACATTCGTACCTGTATGTATTTAAAAAAAAAAAAAAAAACCTATCTATTTTAAATATCTAAACCCCCAAATTTCTCTTTATGGGTCATCACATCGTTACCGTTATCTTAATGGATAGCACAATAATTATCGCTAAACAGCTAGGATAACCGACAAAGGCGAACTTGATAGCGGACTACTCTAGACGCCGCCATACGGATTTTGTTCAGAATCACAAAGTAACGTTCGATTCCTTGCTATGCGGTAAGGTTTACAACTTATCTATTTCTATGTGCGTATATAACTAAATACAACAATTATATAGCCAATCGACATGTAGCAACACCATACGTTCACCTCAACCTGTGCAGAAAACCGAAGCGGTTAAAACAACTGGCTACTCTGTGTCCGAATCTATGACGACTTGGCATAAAAACAAAAAACTTATTATCGCCCTTATCTTTTACTTTCTGCCTATTAATATACCGGTATACGTTTATAAGTTGTGGCAGTTGTTGAGCGTATCTATATTGGCGCAATTGAGTCAATGTCAGTAGTGGTATATATCCTATCTCGAAGGCTGAATGGGGTGTTGATGGTCGGCAGGGCTAAGAACGGCACAGGCTGGTTGTAAATGTCTTGCCGATAACTGTTTGAGGTTCTGCTGATGCATCTCGAGGCCCATCATCAGCATCTGAAGCATTTCAAGTCATCATAAGTGATATCTGATGTTATGTTAGGTAACTAGCCACCGTCAATCGATCTGTCGAACCGGAGCCTTTGAACTGTCGTAAGTCGAGGCACTCACGAAGAAAAGCGTTTAAACATTTTGCTGAATCTTTACATGACTGCTCGTGGCATTCAGAGGCGACTCGAAGGAGGTCTGCCTTTGTGGCAAGACCCCGTCGCCTTACGCTGCTGCTGTGATCATTAGAGGATCTGCTCGTTACTGCAACTCTCTACAAGCCGTCATATAAACCTTGTTAAGTTTTACCTGCATTGCTGCGTCAATAAGTTTCACTTGGTGCGTCTGGCCAAGCCGATCGAATGCTAAGTGTTTTAGCTACTGAAAATCTATCTAGGTTCAAGATGCTCCAGATAGCATTGCTTTAATAACACAGCCCTACGACTGCACAGAAAAGCATCATTCCCTTAAGTTCTTATTGCAACAATAATAGCAAGACAGGTTGGACAACAGTAACAGTGAACAAGTCAGTAGGTATCAGGTCATGCTATATGTGTCCTACCGTGCGAGTATGCAGAATGGCAATTTAAAGATACAACAAAATAGAAAAAAAAATTGGTGGTCATTTTTTTTTTAATTGCATTAAGCAAATTGTCAGTGTTGCCTACTCGGATCTATATATTTACGATTTTGTTCGGTTAACGAGTGCACAAGTGTATCCTTGCGCAACTCACCGTACTGCAAATGTTTTCCTGATCTTTAATTAGACATCGCCCATGTTTGGCATGTACTGACGAACTTTCTTTTTGCCACGTTTTTTTAACCTATATTACAACACACACGGATTATTTACGACGAACGGCTGGCCCATGAATGGTAAATGGGTTGATGAGACCGACGCGCACTCAACCGTTCATTCAGCAGGAAGACTTTATTATTAGCAGAAGTTTAGGGCGTTCCATAACATCGCTTCGCTCGTCGCTGGCGGTAACAACAACAGCACTAGGAGACTCAGAGGCGTTTCATCCCGCAATCTTGGCGCTGTTACTGTTGCCGTATTAGGATTCATATATCCCCCAGTCGGTCGAGTGACTTTGCAAATCTGCGCACACGCATCGTTTATTTGAATACGGACACGTAAACCAATTCGTTTACCTCTTTAGATCGGTCGTTATGCGCTCGTCAAGAAAGAGCAACGGCAATCAGCTGCAGTGAAGTATAAGAAGACTATAGCAAAAATGTATGAGAGAAGATGAAGCTCGATAGGAAGCACAGCGACGCATTTTTATCAGAGCGAATTTTTCTCCGGACAGGCATCAGATCGCTGAATATATATACCAAGTCAAAGTTTCAAGCCCCCACTAAAATCGAAAACTTTCTGATGAGCCGATTGGCGTTAATTGGCAAGCCGATACCGAATTGTCGAACGGAACCTTAGTTATCTTACTTTCCGTTACGTATGTAGCCGTGGTAACGGCAATGGTAATACGAGGCTATTCTGTGGACTCGGACGTAGACACCCGTGAGTATTACTTAATTTTTACGTATACGCAGCTAGCTTCCACGCTGAACTTCGACAAAGATCGCTTACGCATTGATCCGGCGTCTTACAATTACAGCGTCCTCGTTCATTCTACGCCTCGTCGCACTAACCCTGAATGCGTCTCATAACCATAATCATGGATCGAGCTCCGATTTTGGACGATGCTGGTAGATTGAGCTTGACAGATGTGAGCAACAAGATACGAAAAATTCATGCAAAAATCAAACTACAACAGCAACATAGGTGGCGCTTGCAAATATAGCTCTCCGTTATCCAACTAGAAACAATTTTCGAAGGATCATGATTGTCAGGCCCGTATCTGGGTCCGAATGCTACCAGCGGATGAATCGTGCACGCACATGATAAACATTAATACAGTTGGATGAAATTTCTGTCTCGTAGACAAATCTAATGTAATTGGATTTACTGCTAGATGTCAGTGAACCGACTTAGAAGTTGACCTTCAGTTAACACGTTGCACAAAGCCCCCTGTAGAACATATGCAGGTAGGCAACTAAAAACGCTGAGCCCAGCTCGATGACAAACGAGACTGGCAGTGCTTCGCATTGAGAAGTTGAAGTTATTGCGAGAGCCTTCTTTACTCGCCAGTTGTTCACGAATCTCGTGCAAAAAGCAAAAATTCGATCGGCTCGTTTGTGTTAATTCGAGTCGTTGCGCATTGCTCTGGACAAAATTTATATTTATATTTAGGCACGATTATATCCTGAAAATGCAATCTAAATAAATATATAAAAAGATAAAAAATATCATATATATATATATATATAAGGACAAGATGATTATCTTCACAAATAGTACATAAATACTGACAGCGTGATTGCACATGCTGCAATACAGGATCAAATGAAGAAGTAATTTTTTGCACAGGCTTTATTTGAAACTTGCAATGTTTTTGTCCTGAGTAAACGAAATGTAGACCTGTTTAGGTCGAATCATTAGCGCACCTCTACCCAACCCCGACCGTAAGATGTACGAAAAGTAAACTAAGACAAACGGGGACTTGGTATTATACTTTAAAGGAAGCTTTTTAGCGCATCTACACTATTCCTCTATTGCGGCGGTAAAAACATTTCTTCCGCATTCTACGGCTGATACAGGCCACGTTTTTTATGCATACCTGCGACCGAAGGGGCATCTGTGCAATTCGACTAATAGCGAATTACCTTCGCGAAACAGTTCTACGACTGCAATCTGTCTCATTGTATCGCATCAAATAGTATCTGTGACAAACGAAGTGCAAGGTCATTTTAGTCTATAAAAAAAAACTGAGCTTCATACGATAGTGGTTAACTGATCGATAGGTTGGTTCTTGCCGCAACGTGAACACCCTCCATTGGCCACTTTTATTGCGTTCGGGATCAATGTTTCGTCTTTTTCGTTAACAGCTGTGTTCATCGCCTTCGCTATGAGAGAATTGGCAGAAGCCTCTTTGGGTTCGTGTCCGCAGTGCCTATCGTATTTGAACCCAGTGTTTGTTATTCCCCCTTTTTCGTTGCAAAGCAAATAAGATAAAACTGCTACAACATATGCTTTGGGTATCGACCCGCTTTTTTTTTCTTGATTACATCAGTTTTAAATCACTTCTTATCAGGTCCCTCGTAGCCAGCAGAAGAAGAAGCAGCAGCAACGGAGAGAGGATAAAGATGTAATTATGCTATTTCCTAATGACACTCATCTGCAGCTGCTACCGTCGTTGTTGGCGCTTCATCTTTCATTCTTCGTCGTTTTCGTCTCTGGTCTCTTCAAAAAACCTTCCGAAAGACCAAAGAGCCGCGACTTCGTCGCTTGAGAACAGGCTAACCGCTGTTGTAGGTCGCTGTGGTCCACGGGCTGCTGAAGGAAATTGTCACAGAGCGCCATAGATGATAGCATAATACGCTGCTCGCCCTGTGGTGCGCAATCTACCATGTACGATGTTGCTATTGGACTAGCAGTTCCACTTCGCAGAACGAAAGACATCGTGTTTTTGTTTTGCAGTATTGAACGGCACAGCCGAAGGACGCAGTCGGCCCTTTGTTATCAGGTATAGTCGCTCTGTTTATCCGATCCCTTTCCCACTTTATCAGCTGTGGCGTTGAAATGTTTATTAAGTGTTATCATCAGCAGAAGCAGCAAGAACGACAACCAACCAACTTCAGCAGCTCCAAAAGCAATATCATCACGAACAACATCGACATCGCAAATAGTTAGGATCGGAGACGCGGATGAACCTGCCACTACTGCCGAAGCGACTACGCTGAAAACGAGGCTTCGCCTGATCGAGGCACGACGGCCAAGATGAACCGGTGCGCATACGATTACTAAATCACACGATATATATATATATATATATACTAGGTAGTTAAAAAATAAACCGCCACGAGGTGAAGCTATCACAAAGGACTTGATTGGAACGACAGCAGTAGACATATGGGGCGCAGCTACGTTCACGACCATTTGAGTACATACATGATCAGGAAAAAAGGTCCTACCATCCACCATGACCCTTAAGTAGCGAAACCATGATTGGCCTGTTGACAGAGGAACGATGTATTGAATTGAGTCAATCGTGGCCAATATCGTTCTTTACCTTCTTCTCTAACTCTTGTCAAGTTACTTAGTGAACTCTTATCTCGATCGATTTTTCAAACGGGCGGTTAGCGCTGCATTAAAAAAGCATTCAGGTGAACGCGTGAAGCTGGTCTATAAATTTCGCTCGGTTTAGCGGATCTTCTTTCTTCGTTGCCCTCTCTTTCTTGCCTCTTTCGCTTGTTCTGATTCGTTCTTTTTATCTCTATCGTGTGCTAACAACACTGCCTCTATTGGTTTTGCTTGCTTCCGTTGACATGGCGACTGCGCGGCGTATATAGACGCTGACCGACGACAGTCACTGTCCTTTGCCACAGTATACGCGGACGCCAAACATGAACACCACAAACTCATGCGGAGTAGAGCAGAAAATTGAGAAGCTGTACGAAACAGTTTGGACGGTACTATAGATCTATAGATATTGAGAGATTAAAAACTGTTCAACGTAACAGATGTTATGTCCTTAAAGAGTGGTCTCGCACACCCATACCCCCTCTTCGAAGACGTGCACGTTAGTACGAACCCTATGCATAGCTCAAGCTCGGTAGACACAATTGTTTTAAATTAAGTTCATTATGTATCACAGAGGTTTAGTCGGTAAATGCTTGATGTTATCGTAACGATAGCGACGCGTCTCTGATGCTTCCCCAATCATCCTCAACCTTCACATAATCTTTTTTCTAACCGAAATTACCTGCCTTCGCAGGGAGCACACAACTTTCCTGCCTGGCTAACTATTTGTTTTTCTTGGCAATTCGTGATAAACTATTGCCCTAGCAGTATCAATGATATATGCTAAGTATTATGGTACGTTCTTACTGCCTGCTTCTACGGCCGTAATGTTTCTTTCGTACGTAGTACAATATCCGCCCAACATCTTACCGAGCACAGGGGTTTCATCATGAAGAACAAGATAAATCAGACCCTGTCCAGCGCGACCGATCGCATTGCGTGTGACGCTACGGACCATTCACCTATGCAGATCATGTATTTGATATTTTAGTTATTTGGGCTGATAAATATCTATACTACACGCAAGTTCGCAAAGCGGCATGTCGTCTTAAAACAGCCAAATGATGATTGAGACCTATTAGACAGTTAACTTTTATGGTTGAAGAGAGCAGCACGTTCAGCGTCAGTGTTGGGTCGCTTCAACATACATATATGTATGATGTTGTTGAATTAGCTCTACCTCGACCGAGGTCATAAAAACAGATGCTTTAAAAATATAATATAGAAAGGTTTTTCATAAGGTTACTTAGCTTAATGTGTAAAGCCTATTATTGAATAGTAATTGAACACTATATCTCTAATAATTATTGAACGTTTCGCACCACTTCATGTTAATAAGTATGAAAAGTAATGAATCAGCTCTACATCAACTCCAATTTGTATGTTAACTTTACCAAATAAACAATGATTTGCTCAGTTTTCTTCCATAGCTTTGTTTCTAACTGTACTTCTACATAGAAACTTTAGTTATAGGTTATATATATATATATATAGGTTAAAGCAAATGAATCTAAATTTATGATGAAAATCGAAAAATGTGGCACAAAAGATGGGGCCACAATCTGTAAAGGTATATCAAACGTATATAAATCTGTAAAGCATCATGTTACGTGCCGAGACAATGGCATAGAGTGAAATCTTTTGAAGACGCTGCATAGTCAGCCTGGACTTCACCACAAGTCCATATCGTTACCTAACGACCGACAGGCTCCGGGTTTCAATAGAGATTATCTGTTGAGTAAACCGTACTTTATTCTTCCTTGATCTAGTCAATTAAGTTAGATCATATTCGTTTTACCTAGAGAGAACGACACGTCGATACAGCTCCTTATTAAACCACAAGTTAATATGATCTGAACGAGGGTCTGATCACGAAGATTTTTGACGTTTGAATTTCAAGGTGTAAAAGGTATAGAATATACAGGTAGATAATAGACAAAATTTCGATAAGTTCTAAAAGATCCGAGCAGGTACTGTTTCCGATGGCTTGTTTTTTTTCAGCTTCGAATATACTGTTCATCTTTACCGCATAATGCTTTCTTAATTGTGGTGATACAGCTTCAATTTTAAGAACTATTTCGTAAGCCGCCTGTAAACAACTAGGCTATTGTATGGGAATAAAAGTACAAAGTAACCTGCGCTACCGGGACGCATCGCGTTTATTTAGCATTTGTTCATCATTTATACCTATTGTTTGCCTTCACGAAGTCAAGCATCATATCCCTACTTTGACTTGGGTCAACGAGTCGTTGTATCGTATGCGATGCCACGATTTGTTTAGATTTAAAGATAAAGAAATCGTTCTCTTTTCGGTACGAGACTCGTTTGAGACTTTCTGTACCAACTCGCATGTATTTCCTTCTCATTCTTCATTTAAACCTTTGTTCTCGTGGATCGATAGGCGAAGTTGCTGTCTATCACATGAAACCTAAATTATCATTGTTCTCTTTAGTGTATGTACGTATGAGATGTCTGCGCATGCCGCCGTTCACGTGTAGGGTTATCGTTGTCTTCCATACGTAGAGAATGCCTTCAGGTATCTTAGAGCAGGAACAGGCTCTAGTTAGACAGCGGACCTGCAGGAACGACTGTATCGTCATCGAATGCGCAAGATAGTTGGGAGAGCAGCTTCCGTTGTTCTGTATCACGGCGCCCATGTGTAACGCCTATGTACGTATAGACTAAACATTGTCTGTTATCTACGTCAGTTGCCAGCTATTCCTAAACTTTCATTTGGCCTTCTTTCTTGCGCCGTTCGGTTCTGTCGATGATATTTTTTTTCTACCCCTCTTCTCCCTTTTTTTTTTCTTTGTTTTTGTCTTTTATTTACAACTGTTGACATAACAATGTGATGGTGATATCGCATATATGGCTATCTGTTTGTCTCACTAGCTGCAAACGAGAACGGCGCAAGGGACATATATCTGCCTTCAGGCTCTCAGTGCGCGTATGCCCGGTCGTCGCTAACTTATCGGGCCCGATGTAGTCTACGGTGGCGAATATACATGACAAGGAACTAGTACTTCTCTGGCATCCGTTCCGGAGAAATACTACTTTTGGTGCTCGTCGTGGTGCAGTATCAGTTTTCGTTGATTAGTGAGTGCCAGTGGCGACTTTGGGGAAAGGCGAAGTGAAGGGAGGAGTTAACTTCAGAAAACGTGTAACTGCTGCCCGCCGCGGGTCGCCAATTACTGTTAGAGTTGTTCTGCTTATACTGATGTCCTGCGCCGTCCGCCCGTTCATGAGCTCCTCAAATATAAAACAGTGACAATAACAGAGCGTATGCATGTCACAATTTACAACGGTCAATCGATATTTACGAATAGGGTTACGTTGGTCTCAATTTAAGTTGATGAAGATGCTAATCATAATAGCATGACGCTCCCTACTGAAGAGAAATACCCCAGATTGGGCTCAATAGGCCCACGAAACGACATTGCTACCGCGTGGTAAGCATGCCTTTTTTGCAGTTATTAGCACGTTTTCCTTGTGGCAGTCACAATCATTTGGTGATGGTACAATGCTTTGTAACAATCATTTTAGCGACGCAATTTGAACGACGACATTTGAACTAGGTGTGCATATATAGGGTATTAAAGCTCATACGTTACAAATAGTACAATCTGTATAGAAACTCGGAACTTTTTCCTGTGATTTTTCTTTTCCAGATCTGGACGACTTTCGAGAAAATCGGCCGGTCACACGAGCAAAACGGAAGCTTTTAACTTTAATTTCTAAGGTACTCCATTTTAGATAGTTATTTCTTCTAGAACAATCACGCAAACACCTACATTTTTAACAAACTTCGCTTCCCTATCTGCCCGTCGTTAAATAAATTGCAAATTGATTCGGAAGTGTAGATATATTTCCATGTATATATTCCTTTTAGCCAACTCATATTGAACAGGAATAATAATGAGCAATACGATGGCGGTCATAAATTTGCAAGAGAACAACTTAGTGCCAGAGCAATTTTCATCATTTTCTAGTTCTGCAACATTGCTTCGTATTTGCAACGACGGAAAATTTGCAGCACGACTGACGTGCTGGATCATTTTCATCATTTTGTGGTCGAAGTCAGCATCATCATCATTCACATCTCAACGACCATTCGCACTTTGGCCCCAGCTTCAGAGAGGCCGTACCCTAACTGTTGCCTGTGACCGTTGCTGGGACGTTGCTGTGGGCCATGTGACGCCGGTGATCGTCGCCGCAGTAGCAGCGGCGGCGGCGGCGGCGGCGGTGGCGACGACGACGACGACCGGGCCGCCCGCTCGGCAGACGACACTTGGCGCCTTCATGGTGCCATACTCAATAAAATTCACTAAGCAACTAATCTTCTTTATCACCTTAACCTTATCTTTTATTTTGTTGTCCGCTTTGCCTCATCGTCGTCGCCATCGTTGTTGCTGTCGTCGTCGTCAACGAGTAGCAACAACAGCAGCGGCGATGGCGGCGGCAATGACGGTAGTAGCCTTCTTCATGGTCGTCGTAGTCCGTCGCGTCGATGTTTGCGGCAACTGCAACCTCAACTGCTGGCTGCGGCCGGCGACCACCGACCATCAGCTAAAACCATCATCAGGTGGCGAACACCTTTCGAAGGTGTTCTACTGCCGTTTTATCTCCCTTTTCACCCAGATGATGATAGTGAAAGACTCGGTTGAAGTTTTCGGTTCGTACCCCCTCCATTCTCATGTTCAGCTCCCTTAAAGCAAACGATCTTCGCATGCGATGCGTGTGAGCGAGCGAGCGAGCGAGCGCTGCAATCACGACATCAACTCAACAAGCGTTACTATTAGGAAGCGCTGATGGAGGGCACAGGGGGATAAGGAGTCAGTTAGTTAAGCAAACCGCGTTGTTTGCCTCGGCCGCTTCATATATACGAATGATAATCGAACGGTATTCGTAATGCTACTGCTGATGATATCAGCAATCATTATGACGGAACTCATAGGAAAACCGAAGCTTAGGCTATGGTACAGAGTAATAAACATCTATTTTTGTTATATAAGCTCGATAAGGTAAGTTGGGCCTTATTTTACTATGGCGACTATTATATCAGTCTAATAGGAAGCAACGGGACTGGATTGTCATACCATGTTACACGAAAAGGTATGTCTTAATATATCGAAAAGTTCGACATTGTAGCAACCGCATGTAGCTTAGTTGTCCCAATGTTGAAATGATCCCCCATTGGATTTATGCATGTGCATATCAATTTCTTTCAACAGGTTTCAAAATCGTAGCTTAATCTTGCTCTCGGTCTTTTCTTGGATTTTAATTGGCTATATTGACGTGAGATATATAGGTTTTCGGAAGAACTCGATCATCCTCGGGTAGGAATTATTTTGTTTCTATTATCTCATTTGTACCTGCCACGACAGAACGCCCTTTTTCAGTCAAGAACCTTCTTCGAGGCTGTATCGTCAGTCGCAAAACCGCTGCTATCACTTATACACTTAGGATTCCCTCATAGCTTGGTCCTCGAAAGCCTTCTACTGCTATTTCGGTACCATTTAATGGTACTTATAACAGAGCACGTTCCTAGCAGAAAGTACGATGCATGCCATTTAGCACTTCACCCTCGTTTTCCAATGAAACACGTGTGAAAATCAACCTTTTCAAAACTTTTCCTAAATACAAAGCGCATTCTCGAACTCTCTGCGCGAAGTTTGGCTTACAGAGCGCAGATCAACAGGCGAGTAGGGTGCCGTGAGCTGTTTTTTTCTTTACTGAATAGTACCTAGATGGCGTGGCTAGACATCTCAACAAGCGTCAGTCATGGGTAAGACGATCATGTATGTATACAGTATGATTTGAATAAAAGGAGTCTTTAAAAGAGTATACTCTTCATTACGGCGATATGCATCGTGTATGCCTTGGAGCACCAAGTGTGCATCGCATGCCTGTATAGGGTGGCACTAAGTGTTCAGTAAGAGATCAGATATCGTATTGCACCCACTGTATATCTGGAATGGCTACCCCCAGGGCGTGTCACATGGACAAATGCAGCGTATCAGTAGAAGTCATCGTGAGGCAGGATGGCACTCATTGCGTAGGAATGTGTGTAATAATGTGGTTAATAATAATAATAGTAGTGCTATAGTGAATTCGCCCAGGCAAACGACGACATGGCCCGGATCCATGTAGATCAAAACATAGCCACCCATCTCCAAATGCCGCTGTTTTCGAGACCCCAACGCCGCCCCCGCTGTCTCATACGGTCATACGCCCATATGAAAATACCTATTTAGTATACTAGGAGAGTCTATGCGTACAAAAACGATGTCCATATCTATCTGCTTGCACACAATTCAGTCAGACATCCAGAAAATAGCGCATGATGTCATTTATGATTTCCGCGCTGGGTTGGTACAAAAGGGCCGATCAAATCAAGTGTTCAACCTTCTATATTTGACCTATTTCAAAATTAAGTATTCTGCAAGCCCTTAGGTTAAGTGTATAACAAATATTCTGCATTTAAACCAACTTGTAACCCAGAAATATCCGGCTTTAAGCCGGGCGATTTGCGCGAGAAAACTGATTTTTGCCCACGTGTTTTACATTGAGCCCTCCTGTTTTCTACTTGTCTTTTTAGTTTTACGTGACTTCTAAATCGATAACGCACATTCTTCAATATAATCCGCACCAATTTCGGCTTCCCCATACTTTGAAACTGAGCTGAGCACGTATACGATCATATTTGCCCATGTGTACGTTAACCCTAAGCTTTCATTTGGGGTACATACATATATGTATCTCAGATGAAAAAAAAAATATATATATATATATATATATATATATATATATATATATAGATAGTGGTGGCAGCTCCAACCGAAAAATCTAAATAATGATCAACAAAGCTCTCTTCTCGGCTTGACGGTATCATCATGAAGAGTCAGCGAGAAGGCACGACGCAGCTAAAAATCGTAAATCGCTTTGCGCTACCGCGTCCTTAGCGCGCGTTAATCGAATTGCTCAGCTCAATGCCGTGGTCGGGAACCTGGATCAATTTAAGTCATAGCATCGCATTTAAATCAGTTTCAGCCGATTTCAAACAATGGCGAGAGGCAGTAGAAATCGTGGTAGCTATCCTGTCCAGGCTTTCCACACCCGCACGATCATTGCTAACCAAGCTCATCGATCTTAGCTCTCTACCGTATAGTTTACTATAATATTAAACGGGCGACTTCAATCCAAAGGACCACCATCGGACTGGAGGTCATTCACCATCTCGCTCAACAGCCGCCGGTAGTTTGAAGACCGTTAGGCGACGAGAAGTTACCCGGCGATATAAAAGTTCACATTGATAAGTGCCGTATGCGTTTATCCGAAGGTGACCCACTTACAGATACTAAGACTACTTTAAGGCAGCCCCCTGTACAAAGCTGCGTGTGTACCTGTACTGGGAGGAATGATCTATTTTATTTCCAATATGGAAATAACTTATTATTAATCTATTTATCTTAGTCAATCGACATCAGTTCATCCTAATTGAAATACCGTATAAATCTCACATTATGATAACAAAAACACGTGTTTTTCCAACGCGGTTATACTGTAATAAACACGTACTAAGTGCACATAGAAATCGTGTTTATATTTCAAAAGTAAATAGACGTAGAAGGACATTTAGATGTTATACGTCTAATAAAACACAGATGCTTAAAATACTTATAAGCGCCATGGTTTTATTATCAACGGAAGAGATGTCAAACATACAGAGTGCTTACTGATTAACACGCTTTAGGGCTGACTCAAAATACGATTCCAACGGAGCTGAACTGTGATCGTTAACGAACTCAATCCATCTTAAATACCATCCAGTCGTCTGTTTCAAACGACACTATTTCACTGCCACCGTCATTGCTACAAGCAGCAGAAACACTGCTGCTGCGGTAAGAGATGGTAAGTGGCCGATCATAGAATCGCAACATCGAACGGTCCTTGAGTTCGTCACCGTCTGAGCTATGAGGATCACTCTCGGCAGCCTATGTTGCTGATACGGCCTCTGGTGATGTTGATTAATATATCAGTTATAATGAAGTTGCCTTACAACCACTATCTAAAGTCACCCAAAACATTTGATTACGCCCGCGCTCTACCCACTAGTAGGCCCTAACGGTTTGACAGTTGATAAACTAACAGTTTTTCAGACTTAACCTTATACAATACAACGAGGCTACGACTGTATTTTTCTTCACATCTCAGACTGTGTTTTCCGTGTCGCGCAGCATCTTGAGAGCTGTTAACCGAGGCAGATCTTTTCAGGTTTTACAGAGTCGTCGCGCGGCAACTTCATGAGACACGAAGTATTTCCATGTTATTCATGTACCTAGTGAGTTGATGTCTTTTGTTGCTGGGGTTTGCTATTTCGCGAAGCTTTTCTGGCGGAGTCGACGGGAAGATGCAATTGTAGAAAAAAAAAAAAAAAAAGATTAACTATATGCTTTTTGAAACATTAATAATCAAATAGTGCATCTCTATTGCGTCAACTGAAGACACGTACACGCAAATATCGTACACAGGTGCGGGCTCGCCGGTAGAAAACGTATATATGTCGTCGGTTGACTTTGGTAATCTTATCCCAACGTAGACCTCTTTCTTATTGAGCACTAACCCTCCGACCTGCTGTTATTTAAAGGCGGTAATGAACCGTCCGTTGAACGGTACCAAGGCCATTATTCCGAACATTTCCGATGTACAAGGAGCGATCGCAAGCGTTCTGCTTCAGTTAGGGCCCAGCCCACTAGAGTGCAATCCATTTGGGTGAGCTATTTTTCTGTTTAGAACTGAAGATACTCCTGAGGGGTAGCTGGGTCCGGGCCAAGAGTTCGATTTACCTCTGCCGAAGACATAAGCAACCGCGCAACACTTATGCCATGTGTTAGCAGTAGGAATCTAAAATAATGCTTCACACCACTACTGAACGCAAAATTCGGAACTTTGACTTGGCAGTAACGGCAATGCGCAGACTGTTGCCTAAAGCAATGTTTATTGGCAGCAATGGTCGTAGGACTCGAAACGCTGTTTAGGTTGCTCAGGACATTGAACAGCCACAGTGAGCACTGACCTATCCAACGACCATGTTGTGATCGATCTACTGACCCCTCAATCAAATATGCTTTATCTACTGTGAAATAACTAATGTTGAATTCCCTCTATAATACAGAAACCTTCTGTAGCGCTATCGGCGAATCGTGCAACACCGTTGTCTACGGCTATCAACCGAGCGATTAGTCTGCCTACAAATTGATTGAGCTACTTTACAAGTGAGGAACTCCATCTGCGACACTCTGCTTTAATAAATTACAAAATATTCTATATATATATATATATAGAATATTTTATATAGAGAATATACACAACATAAAGCCCTGTTTAGGCTAAAAATTCTGGCCATCTTTGTTTGCCACACCAACTCTCGACTGAAGAGTCGTGAATAGCTTCTATTGCTGTCATCATAATCTTCTATTGCGTACCACTGCATCGATGAAACGGATACCTGTTGTAAAAGCATATCACTTTATTATAGTATTGTGCAAACGTCCCACTACCATCGGTGAACATCAGCGACATCCACAGTTCCTGAATAAACTGATTGTTATCTCTGAAGCTCGCATACAACATTTAGACTGCTGTCTTAGTTTAAGGCAGATTTCATCCAAACAATACCCCGCTCAGATTTTACAAGTGCCTGTTTAGTCCTTGAACTCTATATTCGCTAGACCTTATAATATCGATGTTGACCATGACCTTACCAAAAAAATGACCTTACACCAGTACCCAGCATGAACTGTAAAATAAAACAAATGTAGGGGGCGACCGGTCAGTTTTCCGATGCTCAAGTGCCTGTCGTATTCTTGAAACATCAGCGTACCACATGTTGACTTTTCTTACCAGCAGTGACCTGTCTGACCCCCATCCCGCAGAGTTAAGTCGGCCATCGATCGGCCTGTGCGCGACCGGAAATAGCGAATAGCTATTTCCGCAGTATGAGCTACTAGGTTCGTGAAGTCCGCACCTCTGGCTTAATTAATATATTATGAAATATATTCTATCACTCCCACATACAATAATAAGAAATACGAGTTTGGCCTTTGAAGCAATACTTAATGACGGTACTGGACGTAAAACTTGAGGCATCCTTTAGTACGTTCAAATTATTTGGCTATTACAGATAATGTAATTTAGTTCAACTAAGGCTCTAAGATTTCTTGCCGCAGAACGTTGTACAACTCAAAACTATACGACAGAAGCCTCCGTTGGTTACAAATATTATGCAGTGTCATAGAGTATTGGAACCCCTGTATATAGTTCCCTTTTCTATATAGGACTATTTCATAGACAGACCAGGAGAATATTCGCGCATAGCCAAACGGTCGACGTTGACTCACAGTTGCGATTAAACGATCTACAATATCAAAGTATAAATAGCACAACGTTTATTTTTATTTAATGTTTGGGCACTCTAAAAACAAACAATACTGTATTTTTTTTTATTTAGCGTGAATTGAAGCTTTGGGCTGATCTGAAAGAGGGACTGAAAATTGGTACACTGGTTTCAACGAGAATTGGTGCAATCTGCGAGGCTGAGCCTTACGCTCGATCCACATAAGATGGACGTAACGCCCAGATGAAGCTGCCCAACTGCTAAAGTTCTCTATAAAATGTACTGCTGCTACTCCGTCTATATACATAGTTTCGCTGTTTCCAATGGACCATTTCGATCCCAAAACATCCGCAAATTTCGCAGTCAATTCAGGTCTGTTCATCTAAAAGTTTTTGCAGCTCAACAAGCTGCTCATATCTCACGCTACGTAAGATAACTAAGTGACATAGATAATTTGAAGAGGAGGCATGGCCTTACAACCTTGCCTGTAGGCCAATCAAGGCCAAGCACCTTTCCAGCTGGACAATTTTAAAAAAGTAAACGAAAAGCCTGCTTGCTTAGTTCTTCTCATGGAAGTAAGATGGTAAGAGCAGTAGCAGAGGTCAGCGTACTTTTTTGATGATGTGGAAGCTGTTGGTCGTACTTGTGTTCTGTATGGTGCTTGATGCTTAACGTATTGGCTACCGTGAGCAAACTCCGTGGGATAGAAACGTAAGTTGCGACACCTGTTAGTAATCTGGATAGACAAGTTGGGTCTCAGGCACGTAACGAGCACATGTCTGGCCAAACAGCGAAGTCATTCGCTACATGAACAGATGGCGTGAGGACTCGCATATAGTTCATACAAAAGTCACAAGGCCAAAGACAGCCTTGCATATCATCTATTCGGTAAGACGTACATATCGATATGACGATGGTAGTAAATAAAAGAGTTTCAACTCAAAACGTTTAAAAATTGATTAAGATTTCCAAAGACCTAACCGGTAATAGATAAACATTTCAAGGGCTAGATTTAAGGTAACCTAAGAATCAGCAGCTCGTGCACCTTTTTGTACTATATATCTATTTATTTCTCAATGAAAAGCTAAAGGTTCACACAACAGATAAATCGACCTAAATATCAAATTGGGACATATTTTCGTGTTTCGAAGGTTCTTTTTCCCTTTACTTTGGATGCGAACAGAATTGGTAAAGACTCACCTGAGTAATCATTCTAAAAGTGTTCAGTGATGAAACGTATTTGTTCATACTAGAGACGGCTTGCTCTGGGGCATCTCTTTGAGTGCGCGCTCACGGCACCCATGAATATGCGGCCATAATTAATTAAAATTCTACCATTGACAAATGGTTACTACGATGTACTGTTAACACGACGTATTAAAGGTTGTTAGAGAAAACTCCAGCAAGACAACTTTGAGGTAATATCTAATGGTGAAAAGTTCGTCCATGATGCTCGGTCTGTTCCCGCTTTCATGTGACTTGCTCGTTTGTGGACGAAATCTTCGTAAGAATTTTTCGTGATTCTTCTTTTTGACGGACTTGGTCACCTTTTCCAGAATGGAGCGTCTTCAACCGCGCAGGACATGGGGGTGGTAGCCGGGGAGCGGGGCGAAAAAGCAGCTGAAAAGTAGCGTAAAAATACGTCTATAATAACACTGTAGGTATGCATGTTATTGTTGCTAACGGTGATGCTTGAAACCCTACCAACTTCTCTTCTACTTAGGTCACCGTTCATGAGGGGGGAAAGAATTGCTGAGTCGAAAAATGATTATAATTACTTTTGCGCTTGTGTCTCTGTGTGTGCAACCATTCAATTTCCCCGTTTCCTGTTTGTTTTTATAGACATTGACTCTGTTTTCTGTTTCGTTAGATATGGTAATTACGTGGATTACGTTTCGTTTGTACGTTCGTGTCCCAGAAGGCAGGATTTGCATTTTCCAGTCGGGAAACTTGCACACTGCATACGTCTAATTTAAGTTACTGGTTTGTATGTAGCGTGACCATATTCCTTGTTTGCGTTCGTGTGTCTAATCGAATCCTACGATGCATCTGCCTTTGGCCAAATCAAAAGGCAGGATTATTTACTTTTTAGTAATTTCATAGACGGACACGTACGATACGATTACGCTCATTCGCAAGACGAACGAATGGAGAATGAAACCCAGACCCGCGGCTACTGGCCCATCGCTGCTGCTGATCATCATCATCATTGCCACGATCAACAATATTGTCTTCGGCTGCCCGCTGACACTGTAGTTGCCTTTGCCTGGCCAACGTCAGTAGTCGTTCTGCCATTACTACTACCACAAATAATGGGTACTATTGTTATGGACACGTATATATATTCGAGCACAAGTTCGGGCATACACACAGATATTATGTTTTTTACGCCGGTCGTTTATCTGTGTTCTTGTTGCGTATGCCAAGTATTGTATTAGTTGACAGAACAATTATAACTAAGATAAATAGTCGATGGCAATTACCTACGCTTCAGCTGGTGCAAAACAGCACAGATACGAAGAAGCTTCAGAGGGTATGAAGTGCGAATCATAGGACGAGAAACGAGGAAAAAGAGAGCGGGAATGGCGGGCGAATATTGTAACAGAGAAAAATGGTCAGAAAAAGCCATTTTGGCGGGTGGCAGCAACGAAAAAGACCTTGTTGGGTGTAATGTGAATAGAGTAGCAAACGTACTTAATACCTTTTGGATTGTTTATCCAACGAGACGTTTAAAAAGGGGTAAAGCAAGTGGCGCGTTCTATAGAGCTTATTAGTAGAGTGGTAAAAAGATCACAAAGAAAATACAGAAGGGAGTAGGAAACGGTTTTATTCTTAAATAATCCACATCATACATGTAGCTTTACCATGAAGATTTCTACTAGCTCGCCTATACTTCAACTCAAGGCTGGAGAATTATTACTCGAGGCAATAAAAATCCTATAGTCAAACGAATCGCGTTGCGATTCCCCACCGTAGCGATGGCCTAGACATTCGTGAGCTTCTATTCACGTAAACTCTATCATTAAATAAGGTAATCGACAGCGATCAAGGTGGTTCAGGCGCGTACTTAAACCTAAATTTAAAAAGCTATTGATCTGGGACACCCAGAGACGAAGTACATATCAGACTGCATTGAAGACCGCTTCCTGTTTAAATGTTTACTGGAACGTTTTTATAACGCGTTTTATACACTCGATGTAGAAAACTGTTTATTAAATCCAATATTTAATAGTTTCGCTTGTTGCTGTGAGCATTCAGAGGACCCTTCTTAGATGCGCAGTTTATAATGAAGACCTTTTACAGTTTAGAAAAAAAAAAAAAAAAAAGACATGGATAATTAAGAAAAAGAAAGTGCGTATGGTACAGGTGAAATCAACGTAACGATTCCTCGTAAACCCGAGGCGTAACAAGCGCGATAATACTTTTTAACTTATCCGCTATTGCTTCGTTGAGCAAATGTACATTATATCCCTGTATAAATCTACATCCGCAAATGATGCAAAGCAAGAGCATTCAGTCTTTCCGGATGGAATTAATAGGAGAGTCGACTACTTTCTAAACTGTGTTATATACTCGTTCGTAAGTTAAACAGAATTTAGGGTTTGCAACTTAGATACGCAATTGATGTTCGTCACTCTCATACTTCTTTCACAGGCCGGCTCAAACGAACGTTTGTAATGGAAATGTTTTCTGATATCATTCAGCATCGCTGCCTGACGCGTCAAACTAAACTTAGTGACAGGACATCATAGATTGACACAAATTCCACCTCAGTGATCATAATCCTCACTGCCATAACAACAACAGCCGTTATAATAGTGACTGTAAAAATCACTCATGACACATGGGCACTGTTACACATTATACGTTTATATATGTGTATACATCAGCCTAGCCGTACATAACTATCGAGACACGAGCAGATTCAATTGCCGACCCGTCATAGCGCGACCGTAGGCAACAATGAATTGACAGCGATCAAAGCCGGCATTATTACCACCATTATCATCGTCATCTTCTGCACTGTTGTTATTTCATGAAAAACTGGTGTTGCCCGCTAAGAAAGGCATCACTAGAAAGTTATCGATCTATGTGTCCATCTGGAGTGATATTTTGATCTATCTCTCCAGACACAGCAATCAAATCTGACATTCGCTAGAAGGCGAGGAGTACGCACCTCAACGCGTATCGTATAAACATCTCACTCGAAAGCATCGTTGTTGTTGGCCCAGAATAGAACAGACGAAGCTGTTTCCTCGCCTCTTTAGTTCAGGTCCTTGTCCTGTCGTGCACAACACACACACACACACACCCAACATTGGGGCGAAATGCAGCAAAGACGGCAAAACTAGCGGCAGTAACAACAAGCACGGCCTGCGTCAGTATACAAAACACGGGCGGCCCATAGAAGCCGTCAGCGGTGATCAGCCGAAGCCAGCTCGATTTCTCATTGGGCTCAGTGTTAGTCCTACGCTCCGTCGACGGCAGAAGAGAACGATCCCGATAAAGTGAAATAGGTTCAGGTAGGCTAAAGAGCAGGCACACAAGCACATCTCGCCGAACAACAACAACAACAATATAATAACTGCTGTATCCTTGTTTCATATCAAAACGGAGACGCGAACGGAGGACAATGCACAGATCTATTCATAGGCGTGCATTGCGGCTGGAAGAGAGCCAAAAGAGTGGTAGCCGCTAAAGCCGTCTCGGTAAAAACGAGCTGAAAAATGTGTACTGCATCTGGGATATATGGGAATAACTATTTTGTGTAACTGTTACATATTATCTTGGCGAAATAACAAAAACACTATTTACTCACACGATATGTCAAAAGTGCGCGCTCAAGCTGCGAACAACGGTTGGAGCCGCAATTCGAGAATAAACCGTTTTTAGGTATGGTTAGAATAGATTTTCCAATAAATTACTTAGTAAATTTCAAAAGTGACTGTGTGCGGCACTATTGTTTTATATCAATTCGAAAAGCGTAGAACGGGGCATATCTTATTCTCCATTAAAAATGAGTTTCCTATTATGGCGCAGCCATAATGCATTTGTTTGGTCTCAAAAAGTGAGAAGATCTGGATTCGAATTTAGCTGTAGGCGTACATTTTACTTTTTGATCTCCTGCTAGACCGTTTGTTGCAACACGCTCTCGGTTTGGCGCTGACAACAGTATTTGAAAGCGTTACTTATATAGGCAATCATTTATATTCTACATGCTTTACTAATGATATGGAGTAAGATTTAACAATGTGCTTCTTCTTCTTCTTTCTGCTAGTTAATATTTTCTGTCCGGAATATGTAGTCGCCGTAAAGCTTAGTAACTTTCCTAAACGGGCTTCCATTGTTCGAAACTCCCATGAACTAGTTGATCCGCTAAAGACTCCTCAGTAGACGCATAATCGAGAATGTAATGGTATTGAAGTTGCTACAGGGTGGTGGATTGGTTTCCAGAGCTCGAAGTATTTAAAAATGCTCTCTGGAAGACCTCGTGGTTTTAAGCCCTATTACTTCGATCAGAGAGAGGTATTTGCGCGTCATAAAAGCGTATATGATTTTCCTAAATGTTCGGAACACTCTGTTTTTCTTATCATCGCTCCAAATAGAACTAACTAAAAAATGTCGAACACGATTTTACACTAGATCAGAGCTCGAATTGAACAGAGCCGTGTGCTAACTCGTTGTGTGATCGTACCTGATTTTACAAGGGGCAGCAAAAGTCTCGAGTCTTCGATCGCGGTCCTTTGAACGATACTTATTGATGTGGCTGTCATCGAGCGTTCCCTTAATTCTGTTGTACGAGCCACTTATCCAGATATTTTATGTGGCCATATTAAAGCTCAGGCACGATTCGGCATGCAGTTGTTGTATGGAGTTGATGCTGAACGATCGAATCGTTTTACCGCAAGACGGTGTTGCTTAGCGTAGCGGAACGAGCTGTTTTTATCCGGTAAAACTAGTAATGGTGACGGCGATCACGACCAGCATGAGCTCCTTTGCGGGCACTCACGATCTATATATTCAACCGCCCTCGCTGTGTTACATTTACTATTCGATAGGTACAGCTATATAATACAGGCTCGGTACCATTAATTGCTAGGCATTTTTTTTCCGCTAACCTTTCCGCTCCCAATAGTGGCGTAAGCATCCGTCGTTTACGATGGTGTGCACGTATTGTCCTAGTACTCAAGCATTAACTATTAGAACCGTTGATTACCAATAAAGTTAGACTGATTCGTAAAAAAAAACACTTGTCCATCTATTGAAATAGGTCAAATAACTTGAATTGAGAACTACGTGCTTGATACTGTCCTAGCAGCGCATCTCGATAAGTTGGTTGTACTCGCTTACTTCGCAGCCAAAGGGAACGATTGCTATACCAAGTCCCCGTATTGCTATACCTTAGCATGACTCGGGTAATGCAGCTTTTCCACTCGGTGGGGCATGGCGATTCTAAAACTTTGCCAAAAGTAATACAAACAAGAAACAACATTACAATGTAATACTACTAACTGTGTGTAAGCATCGAAGCTTTATACTATACACGACCTGAAAAAGCCTCACAGTGGTTTCTCCTCGATCTTCCGACCATGCGTCACAGAAGGGTTTTGATTCATGTACAACGCTCTATTTTGTGTTATTGGGTATTTTTGCGTTGCATGCTTAGTGCATTTTCGTATATACGTATTGTCGGAACGATGGCCATGTGGCCCATCGGCCAATGGGCATGACTTCCTTTCGCTAAGACACAACGGAGTTCACACGAGTCCATTGAGCAACGCGTCAATGATGTCGCGTTTCGAACTGGAATGTACTGAATGCCTGACCCACCGATCGAAGGGGTCGTACCCTATTCGATTGCTTCATGCCGCGACAACTATGGTAGATCCAGTGGAACTATGTCGCCATAACGCAACGACACGGACAGGGCAGAACATGGTTCGAAGTGACTGCACACCGTGGAACAAATGCGAGCAACGAAAATGCATTCCTCTGTCATCGTATTGACGACGATGGCGACCACGGTGATGATGACAGCGACAACTACGTCACGAAGCCGCAAACCCACAACGAACTTGGTAAGCGACCCTATTTCTGTGGCTGGGCTATCGATGAAGCCGTGAAGCCGATAGACGTTCGGCGATTCATAGACAGAACTCAGGCTTAAGCTAAGCCCTACAAGGCCTGAACCGGCGGGCAAGTCTCGGAAAGAGATGAACGAAAATAACAGAAATCAATAAATACGTTCTTTTTGTTGTGACATCTTGTCGTCGCAGCGGCAAAACCGTTCAGCCGTAGGAACATACGTATAATGAATACATCTATTAGATGACAGCGTGTACGAGTACTCATGTACGTAATGGCGTATGCTGCGTTCAACTTCGTTGATAGAAATGCAGAGCTTCGTATTGGTAAGGTGTCTTTTGGATCTTTTGTGCCAGAACCGTTGTTACTCCTTACTTGCTGTTGGAGTATAAGATTCCTACTTAAACAAAGGGACACTGAGAAATATTACAGGTACCGGTTACGCCTTTTAAGGTAAATAATACTGTAATATCTGTGTTCAGCTCGGTTGAGAATGTGCAGACGATATATGTGTACTTAGCGGCTCCTCACCTATTGGTAAAAAAAATATGGAGCTCAAATAGTCCATAAATTTAAAAGCCATTTTGCACAGATCTCATAGAGCCACTGATATGACTTACAAAGCTACAATTCTTACTCGTCTGGTGCTCTCAATTGTACCTAAACATTAAAATATAAAAAAGATACTGTACATCTGTGCGCTTTAGATTGGTACGTATAAGATCAACATAGAACTAGTAAAGCTGATGAGAGATCTCTCGGTAAGTGAAACTCGATTTTCGTATTTGTCTAAACAACGGCGCACCGGCCGGACACCAAAGCTCAAATCACTTTATATAGCCTTTGCTACCTAAACTGGCCTGAAGCTTTATTCCCAATGCTGTAACAGTTCAGGCGCACGCCGTCCGGATAATGGGACGTTTCACATCACGTCTTGCTTGCAGGAAAACCGGTCGGGGCAGACACACCCGAGACCCAGAACCTTTTAGGGCATAAACAGTAGTCACCGGCGACGAAAGCATTCTCGAAGCCGCCAAGCTGGCGTAACAGGGAATGATCCTTGACACCTTAATTACAGGAGCTCGCCAATCGATCGTCCAACTGACGCACGGAGATGCGCTTGCAGCCGAGCTAAGAGGTGACAGTTTACGTTGGGTCTGCACAGCCGGCAACGACACAGGCCCGATATGCGTGTCTTCGGAAGAACAACGTATTGCGCATTGTCACGGCTTATCGATATTGTGGATATGATACGCTAGTACGTTATAATCGCAATTGAATTAGTATCCATGATGAAACGTAATTTCTGACGATCACTGACGCAAAATGCAATCCAGCTGCAGAACTCTGTGCTCCGTAATTGCGTAATTCTTCAGTTCTCGAAAATTCTGGCTGTTTAACTGACACTACGTTGCAAACGGTCTGAAGTTGGGCGCCAACCACGCGTACTTGAAATGGAAAGAAAACGAATAAACGGTAAAAATGTTTGTTCTAGAAACTTGCATTAACATCTATTTTTTCGTCGCAGCATGAGACGTGAGACCCTACTTTGGTCCAATGACCGACACCGCATTTGTCCTCGTGGACATTTTTCCCTGTTTTCGTTGTTTAGAGAAAATGTACGTAATAAAGAATAACTTGAACATGAGCAACGAGATCCCAGTTCGTAGTCGATCAGCTATTATTGTAAGTATGCTTCCATGCCAATGGTTCTATCGGTGACATTCTGCGTGGCGTATATTTATAATGCCGAATGGCTACTGATATGAACAGCGTTGTTGTTGTCAGCCAACTAGTAATGGCTTCGTGGAAATGATGCATGAACGCATAGGGGGCCCCGATCCGTTGTAGCTTGATCGGATCCGGGTGAAAAAGCCCACCTAGAAACAGATAGGCAAATGATTACGTTAGTTTTTTTTCTCCTCTGGGCCATACCTGTCAGAAGATAGTACAGCTTTCCCGCGGAAATGCTGCTACATAACAGCCGGCAGGAAGGAATCTATTAGAAAGTGATGTGTATGCAATTGTACTACGGCGACAGAAACATTAGGGGGTTATTAGCAAGGTTTACGAAGCAACCAATGGTCTTTTTAGTTCGTTTCAATGCAGCTCCCAGTTTACTTAACGAATATAAGTTTGTCATGTACGTAGTAACGCGTTCGGATTGCTATTGCTTCGTTTTTGGGTTATCTCTGCACGTGATATTATTCCCATTTTTAGCCGCAGGATTAAATCCAGGCAGCTGAAATAGCGGCAAGGTTGAACTGTGCTGCCATAGTTGCCGAGGCAAAAGGTTTTCGATTACAGTTTCTGGAACGCCGAAAAACGAAGGCACTCTTGTGCGTTGTGATGGTGATGGTTGTAGCAATGGTGACGATGAAGACGACGAGCTATTACGTATTAAGCGAAAATAGTCATCTCATTACGCAAATGGACCTCAGTGTCCTAGCGTCAATGCATTTACTCTGGAAGTTTACGGTGGTAAACCTTCGCTTGACGCGCGCCCCATATTCGAATTTCCAGTAGGCCTAAATTGTTCCAAACGAGATAAAAATCCGTCAACGGATTCATAGCTCTTTTGTTGAGATACCCCGTACGCTCAATGATCGGTGAGGGGAATCCTAACCGTGGTCAAGACTGTTATTACCATTTACTTTAAATAATCCAATCTGTAGGTCCTCAAACTCCGGAAATAAATTGTTGTTGATGTCAGTGCATCTGAAGGACGATTGTCTACGTAGCACGATGTGCTTACAAAATTGTAAGTACTTCTAGCTAATGAAGATTCAGCGTAAATATATAGATAACGATGTTCGTCGCAAAAGTGATCTTTTGTCTCTTTATTCTTCGTTGAATGAACGTATCTCGTTTTTTCGCGTTTCCTGTTTATCCGTAAGGGCACTGGTTATTATAAATACGCACAAACGTCGAAGTGCCACTGTTTTGTTCGACATTGCCCTCCGTAGGTATTTGTATGTATGCGCGGCAGAAGCTAGTTAACAGTAGCAGTGGTGAGGGGTATTGTTAATGAGTGATCACTCTGTCTGCTGTCCGTCGGTCTATCCGATGTCTGCCATATTTTGTGAACGGTGAGACGGTTATGGCGGACGGCGGTCGCTGTCTGATTGTTGATGGTCACCGACAGCCTCCTGTGGCCATAGCACTGGTGGTCACTTTTTGTTGTTCAGATCACGAAGCTGCTTCGCCGTTGGGGCGCGCCTTTGCCAGAGTGAAATCGTGGTTAATTGTAAAGTAGTAAATGACAGAACGCACGTCGTGTCGTATGATGAATGTCTGATGGAGAACACGGGTCGACAAAGTACGCGGTTTTAGCGGATTCCCCCTAACGAGCTGCTGCAACTTCGTCTGGCTTATTCATTCTTATTTTTCTCAATTATACAAAAACAATGCAATAATCTTAAAGAACAACACCAACGACGAAAAGGTAACGACGCAGATCATAACACAGATTAGAATACATCATAAAACATGAGAAAATAGCAGAAGTTAAAGGAAATGGGACAGGCATTTTGAAGGTACTTACAGCTGGTGCCGTAATTTTGAATACCCAGCTTTCCAGAAGACATTATTTCAGTATGTTCATCGCCCCAATCCTGAATATCCAATTAAGAAATGGAAGAACTTGTAAATGTTTTTTTTATCCGTGTGTTGTGCTCCAAAAAAATCTTCGAATCGAAAAAGCTGCCGAAGAGTGTTTTCGAATAGCTATCTTATGTAAGGTCAGGCTGTTTACCTTAAATACACTGATTACTAATGGCCCCCCAAAAGTAACCCGCAAGATGATTTGAGTACGCAAGCCGTCGAGCGAACTAACTTAGAAGCTCATGCCATTACATCCACATAGAAAATACTAGCGTTCGGGATCAGCGTCAACATTCATCTTTCTGTTCCGCTTTTGTCTACCTCCGTCCTCCCCCACCCTCACCTCATTCCGCGCCATTTTCCCCTCTTGCCGCGTATCTGCTTTTCACCGCGTCAAGCGACTGATGTTCATTACGTTCGCTGCTACGGCTGTGTTCTATTCTCTTTTTATCTGGGCAACAACATTATCTGTAACACCACTTTGTCGTTCGATAAATTTTACCAATCGTTACTTCCTAAGACTTTTTATCAGCATATCGTCATGATCGCAGTCATAGGTGCTGTATTAGACATATATATATATATATGTGTGTGTGTGTGTATATATCGTTTCTATAATTTATCGTTCTCTGTTCTATTGCTACTTCTGTTATCGATACTAAAAATACCGCTACTACGAATCAGATCGGGTGGTTCACTGTAACATTCCACTTGGCCGCCATGAACGTTGGCTGCGTGCATTTTATACACGTACTCATGCGTACTACATAGATCAGTGGTTGCTAAATAGCTATTGTATAGGTACACAAACAGCAACGACAATCAAATCAAAATAATTTCTCTTAATTAATATCAATTAAAGTATCGTTTTACGGCCACGTCTCATCAGGACCGTCTTGTTAGCGACGATGACGACAACAGTAACAACAACGACAAATGCTTCCACTATCGAACCATCTAAACAACGATGACGTCTGCCGTTACCGGCTGACCAGTTGTCTCTATGCAACGCTTCATCTATTCCCCGGACGCTTATACATATATGATAATTATCTTGATACCAATAATCGGCGGCGTCGTTGATAGCGATGATAGAAGTGTTGATTCTAACTGCTATGATTATTATATATCTATGATTGTGTCTTGTGCCTTCGCTGGGGTTCGCTTCAGCCGTCATTGTACAGCATGCGTTTTGTTTGTAACTTCGTTTTGCCATTTCTGCTGCTACGACCATGGCGGCGGTGATTATCGCTACTTCTATTAGCGATCCGCTGTCCCTACGCTCCAGCGCTACGTCTTAACAGCGCCGACTACGGCATCATCGAAAGCCGCTTGGTCAGCCAAACAAGCGACCGCTCACTCTACGCTTAATAATTCGTTGTAGAGAGATAGAAGATAGCAAAACATACACTTAACTTCATTTTACACTACTGTCTCAGAGCGTTGTCACTAAGCCTATCATCCAGATATCCCTTCTCTTTGCAGCTTTCGTCTCATCTGCGCGCTGGTTCACCGTTCCCTTTGTGCAGCTACAAATTGGGAAATGGTCAATGTCGGGCTAACCCGGGTGGTCCAGCTGCTGGCGGCGGCTGGTGGGGGGAACCAGGCTAAACTTTAGGCGGTCGTGCAACGTGGCGCTATCTAACGTAGGACATACACACTTTAACGTGCTACGTCATACAAGGACAGACAGACAGGAAGAAGACAGAGTTATATAAGGCAGACGCGCACGTTCATTCAGGCACTCACACGCAAAGATGCAGACAGCAGAATTGAGAGAAATAAGGCTAGGGGAATATATGGCGCGTCTCAAAATTCCATTCGCTTACGATGGAGAACCTCGTTTGGTTGGCTTTCAGTTTTTTTTTTTATCAGTTCGAGTGATATCTCTTCTGCTCTGCCTTTTCAGTCTTCTATTTGTTACCGACTCGTAACTGGGACCAGCTTGCAGTAGCGAAGCGGACGGTGACCATTTTGACTCAACGGTGATTCTGTTCGCGTACATCACCATTGGGCCGCTGGGAGCCAGTTAGGCGACTGAGTTTGGCGGATTGCTATAACCTATCGGCACGCTAACAGGGCATTGTGTGTAACAAAATGTACGGTGCACGCTCAAAAAGTTACTAGAGTGCGCCGTACGCACTCGTACGGCAGAACGACAGCGTTGGTTGATTCTGAAGCACCACGTGTCCGTGATAAGTATTCGGCTTTATTACACATTGGCTTCCCTCGTTAGGAATACTTCTGTTTGCTGGTCGTCAGTGTGCCCATTTCGGTACACATATGTTTAGCGCGTTCTGTAGGCGCACTGGAACACTCCACTATGCAGATGATCGGTTATTATTGTCGCTCTAGAAAATTATAGCGACTGAAGGCATATTGATCTGGTGATGATCCTAATAACTTTGCATTGTGAGACTGGCTAATGAGGCGCGCTTCGAGGGTTTTCATGTATAACGTAATAGCTTGTTAGTAACTAAAAGCGTGTCGAGCAGTTAGCTCAAATTCCACTAACGAATAGGAATAAACACTGTCATCGGTACTAACAACAGGTGGTGGTAGCTGTTTTTTCTTTTCGCCTTTTTTCCGTAAATTTTCTCTTACTTCTGCGCTTTTTGAGTTGACTTCACTCAAAAGGGGTGCACGATTATCTCGTGCCAAAAGGTCTATCAGAGCAACAAACGCAGCCGAAAAATCCCATCGCTTGAAAACGATTTCGAGATGACACGAGATGAGAAAAGAAGATATTATTATTAAGATGATGATACTTAATTTGACAGTGAAAGCAGTAGTAGCAATAAACAGCGGCACCCAATACAACCTTTGCTTGTATGCTATTGTCCACTGCGTTGCCGCTGCTGGCTGGTTTCACGCCGTTGTGAGCACGTCAGTAGTGACTATCGCCATGCTCGTCGGCGTTGACGACCCGTCGCAATAGTTTACGGCCGTGACATTTCTCAGGCATATACTTAGAAACCATGTAGAAACAGCAGCAACACGAATAGCAAAATCAGTGAATTCGCTCCTATCGCTGTCTGAGTCCAGAGGGGCATAAATGAATGGCAAATATCTAGCTCAACACTAACAGTTTAAGCCCTGTTAAACTTGTTCTTAGTCAGTTAGATGAAGGAACTGGTTACTTGTCGGTAGCGCACTGTCAACAGGCTCAGAGACGGCCACTCGTTTTGCTATCACCGACTAATGTTTGCCTCGGACTTTTCTAACAGCTGCTATTACGACCGTAATGAAAAATGATAGTTGGGAAACACAGGAAATCGTCGCTATTTGACGCTTCACAGTAAAATGTAGGTAAGAGCAATTAGGGGAAATGATGTCTTTTGGGAACCTGTCAATTTATCTTGCTACAGTGGTCCGACTAGATGTTAATTTACTTAAGATTCCTCTTTCAATGACTTTCAAAAACGTAACTAGGAAATGCTCTGGAACTAGGTAGATGTGCCCATCACATCATTTCTTGAGGGTTATAAATGCCCTAGTAGCCGGCCTATACCTCTAGGTCCAGGCTGAATTTCGTTAGCTAACAAGTTCTATTAGGGCATGGCATTTCCATCGGGTGCAATAAAAGCCGATCCATATCTAGTTTCTTCTTTCGGATATCAGCGCTTTTCTAAGGACGACGTTTTATTCATTTAAACCCGACATTAAAATGGGCTTTCGTATATCAGGCAGTACAACCTGGCGTAAAGTTTAACTGCGAGGCACCTAAATTGTCTTGGTTTACATTCGGATTGATCGTTCTGTGGCCATTGTTGAGAATTACTCAGACATTCGATTAGCGATGTACACTTTAGTGTTGACATACATACATACAAATTACTGTTACCAATAAATTGTTCTTTTTGACCGTTATACATATTGATAAAATAAGCAGAGGTATAAACGGGTACACAGACGCAGCGAAAAAAGGCTTAGTCCAATTATACTCTCCATGCCAACGTATAAATAAATGCAACTCACTCATAAGCTTCATGGGTGAAAATGCTTAATTTTATTGCTGCGAATCCTAACAATGGCCTGAGTTACTAAATTGTTAGGTTTTTGGACCTCAACTTTCTGAAGCTGCTTTGACACTTAATGAGCAGCGTCGTAGATAAACGCGTAAAAGCGAATGATACACTTCATGGCTTCGACTATATCTTTGCCGTGGATATTCGTGCAGCCGTCTGTCTGCGTCGGTCACCTGCTTTGCCTGTCGAAGGTACGAGCGCGTATGGCTAGTTTCGTCGGCTGATCACCTCGTCGCTGCTCATATCTCATCGTAATTGCTTTTAAACCATTGAAACAAAACATTCATATACAAAGCCAGACGCAGGCTCAGTCGTTTCGCTAAACATGGGCCGTTGCGTTCGAGCTGCGAAAGATGCTACTTCTGATAATTCAGTATTCGAACGAGGTTTAAGACGGTAGCCAATGCCGCGTATAGCGAGCGAGTTTGCCCAGCTTCCAAACAGAGACAGCCGAGCTGACCTAACCACTAAGTAGCTGGCTGACGACTAGCTCCGATTGGCGTCCAATTTAAGCGACGACTCAAGCGAAAAGTCAAAGGACCTTCAAGATTGAACGGCGAGATATGGGACAACAGCAACAACAATCTGATCAGCAATGGATTTTCTCGTAGAAAAGGTTTGTACGTGGGGGGAGCGGGGGTGAAACAAGACGATCAAAGCGAACGATCAGACTTCGGCTTCGAGGAAGAATAACAACGCTATAAAGGTAACGTTTGTCCGCACGGCTTCTTGCTTTTTGTTGGGATGAGAAAAGCAGAAATCAACTGGCTGTATGGTTCACTGTTTTCTGGGTAGCGGTGCCAAAGCTGATAGGCCGATGCCCAGATTTGTTCGAGTGCAAGCCGTTCTCTAAGTTACACCGCCTAAGAATCAATGTGACACAATAAATATTCATAATACTATCAATGTCAAAGATATTTTATGTCAGACATTCGACAATGTGTTGCGTTCCTACATAGGCAAGATCTGTTATAGCAAGAATAATCCAAATATCAGACGATTAAGTCGATACCGTAGAAAACACGTAGAAAATACGTGCAAGCCCTTTGTTTCGATGTTTAAAAACCTTTAACAGATCACCAATAGCGAATTAAGTCGACTCTTATTGCCTTTAGTATCTATACCTTATCGCCCTGATCCGTCTATCTTGTCGCAACGTTGACAATGTTTTATCACTTGTGCGCCAGTTCCGTACCGTTTACCTTCAAAGTATCATGCTATTTACACCCTATGCTACCTTGTCTCATGTATGATTTGTTCTATTCATAATAGTTAAGTTTCTATGCCTCTCAGCTAATACCTGCTTAAACGTATCTTGCTTAGCAATAATCCATACGTTAACATTTGCGCCTTCTCGGCCCTGCTTGAACGTAATAGTATTCTCTATAACTTAAGCCGACTTTGTAGACTTTTTGGGGCTGTCTGTCGCATGTCTGTCTACAGATAGTAACCGCGTACAGCTTTTAAAAGTTATCGCCTATATGTCGTAATATCATCTCTTTCTTTATAAGATCCTAGCTCTTGCTTGAGACCCCGTCTTGCTATGATTGCTTGGTTCACTTTCAACTCTACTATACTTTTTCTATACCGCTGAACACGACGATGACGTTCAGCCTTATTTTTGAGACAGGACAAAGTTAGTCATTTCATTGAATCGCTTTATTTCTACACCCAGCCCCCCTGAGCTCTTTAATGTGAAACTTTTAACGTCCTCTTCCTGATTTTTTCTACTCTATCTCCAACAGGGGATGAATGTTCGGATAACATGACTTTGTGTAACTGCTGATTAACGCCGACAAGTCTATTGTTCCTAACGTGTCAAAACAAGTTCCGCCGTTCGGTGTTGCTGTGCTATCTGTCTCTCGAATTCTGTGTCATTCTGAAGTTGTCGGCTAGCGTCGCTTGTTCTCGCCTAAGGTCATCGCAATCGTAAAAATGTCATCGAAATATTTCGACTACTGCTCCACCCACCTGTTATACAAACATATCCGAAACGGGTCAGCGACTCTTAGAAAAATAGTAGTACCAGAACAGAAATGTCGAAAACTAATAGGGTTACACAGGCTACAGCCAGACAGGTAGTCTGCAGATAAATCTTACACATAACGATGACAAAGGCAATCTGTATAATCTTGTTTTCATGCATGTTAGATGTTTGTTCCGCTTTTCGATCATCACGATCATACTGGCGCCGGTGTAGTGGTGTGCATACGTATGTTACTAGACGGTATGTGTATGCGTGTCTTTGCTGTGTACGTAGTCTGCGTACATATAGTTGTATACTGAAGCGTGTACATACCGTTCATGCCGGAGGCTGTTCAGTTATTGAGGTCGTCATTTTGGTGCTGTTGTGAGTTCGGAGAATCATTCGCCCTCGAGTGCTAGGTCTATCTTGAATCTCGGCTCGTTTCCTTTTGGTTCGGCATAGGTCCTATCAAACCTAGGTCGACAGCAGCGGCCTAACGGAGCCGAGCAGATCTGGCCACTCCTAAAAAATGATTGTTCCTGTCGATGATGATACTAACGATTCACATCACTCAAGTGATCATCAAGCAGCTTTTTTCCAAGTTCCGGGCGAGTGAGCCTGCTTCACAGCAGGCTCTAGCTTGTTGTTGTTACCGTTCGTTGACGTCGCGTTGTCTTCTCTCCCATTTCTCATATTTTACTTCTTATGGCATTAACACTTACATTTCGAGGCTAACCAAAAGAGGTAGCAAGTCTCGTACGAGAGTTCGTTTTAGGATACATTTACCTACCGTAAGTAAAATCAGCTTCTAATGCTAACACAGCTTTGTTGTTTGGCACTGATTTTCTTGAAATAATGGTAGAGTACGCTGCAACCTTCATTAGAGACATGAGTAGCGCAGGTAGGGTTAAACAAATGGGATAAAAAATCGAACACTGTTTGAGGCATTGAATTAAATTGACTTATGTATGGCCTTACCTAAGTGTAGGAGCCAGTTCAAGGACGCGGCGATACCGACTCATTATTGCCAAAAATCTATAGTTATGTAACTTCTGAAATTCGATAATATATCCGCAGTAAAATGCGTTTATTCATAATACCTATTAACGATAATTTCTTAATCTTCATATACATGTATCATATTGCGCAAGTATCGTACCAGTGTCCTGCAACAGGACTCTGACAAAACCGATTTAGGGGTGCAAGCTTTAACCAGGTATATACGTACTGGACCTCTCTGTTTTTCACTCACAGTTAAATACCGTTATCGTAGTTTATGGGTTATAGCGGAAACCAGAGGGAAGTGTATATCGTATATTGCTATCTTGTTTCGGCGGACGCTTATAGACGTTTTGATTGCTAGAGTTTAATTTAATGAACGGGCGGGGGGTGACCCTCTTTCAGGCCTTTCAGCTACCATCTCTTTCAACGCTGGAGTGGTAACATCGATGTCTAACAAACACCATCAGAGGCTTCGGTACCTGTTTATAATCAGTTCTGGTCTGTAGTACTAGGTCGTTTCTCTTTCAAAATACCTTTGCTTCAAGTTTATTCACTCCTGCTATGTCACCATGTCGAGCATATTTCTCAGCTTTACGCTAAAGTCACAGCTAGTGATATTGTAAATCAGACGGACTGTATCGGCTCATTGTTTAACCGAAAAGAGAAAATAGATACGAGTGAACAGTGAGAAAGAAAATTACGAGAGAGGGCTGGGTCATCGTCATCGTCGTCACCACCGCCACCACCACCACCACCACCACCGCCGCCGCCGCCGCCGCCACCGCCGCCGCCGCCGGCAAAAGAACATGGCCGTTTGTTTTAAATTTTTTTCAGGTGTACTTCTAACTGGTCATCTATCGCTCTCCTTTAGGGTGGGCGACCTGCATAGTCAATAGTCGTACCGATGCCAGTCACTAACTGCTCGTTGTCTGCTCCTTGATCTGAAGCCGTCATGGACGTCCCGCTGTGCGCGTCATCAAGGCTCCTATCTGCTGCCGTTAGGGAGCCAAAACTCATCTAACCCCTGTATCCCATCTACATACCAATCCATTCCAGATACAGCGCACAATCCGTTTACTTGTCTACAGCTCTGTCAACAAATCACAGGCAGCGCCTGGAACCTCATGGTAAAGGGTTGCAATGCAGAGAGATTAAGACCTTTGTATTGAACAGTGAGTTAAGTCCTACCATTCTTCGATTATGCTTTCATTTATTGTTTTGATTAAGTGCTGCTACTATATTTGTTAAGATGGTGCTTCAAATCGTATCACTTCGATTTGTATATGAAAGATAAAGACCAGGAAGCAAATACTCAAATTTTGGACTTCGCTAATTGTTTAATAACGATATCCTAGTAATGGTCTATGAAGCATGCTTCAGACACCAGTTAGTATCAACAGGGTTCAAGCTCAAATACGCACCTGAAAACGTATATACAATGTATGGTAAAAGGACGATTGAAAATTCTCAGTAATCTATTTATATTATTAGCTGAGCGTAGGGAAATTTATCTTTGCGTGCGTGTAATAGTTTCACGACTAACTTCGTAAAAAATGAGCATCATACGCTTTTTGTTCATTCATTTGTATATATAGTATTAGAATCTTTATATTTTCCATTTTCATGACCGTATATATAGAAATTTCTGGCTTCCTTAAGTGGGTCACATTCGGATCTCGGCAGCCAACGCTTTCGGTGATTAAATTCTACCTGTATGCAGTTCGATAAAGCTAACAGTGTATCTCGTTGAGGCACAACACTCCTTAAAGCTCGAATAGAGTCAAGGTCGATTCCACCCCTCAAAGCGGAAACTGCTTGTTCGAGTTCCCATATATAACGCATGAAGGCGTCGGGCTTTGAGCTTATGCATTCGTACAAATATGCAGTACAACTTATGCAATGATTCGCGGTAGATACATTCGTTCGAGTTACTGCAATTATTACGAAATATATACTATGTCAATATAATTTGAAAAGCTCATAGGCCACTGTCACCATCGGCCTAAATTTTTCCATCTTATACGCTCAATGGATCAGGTGAAGACTCAGTGAAACAACGACGTATCCTCTTATACAAGCGAGAGTGAGCTAACTGTCATTTGTATACTGATTTGCTTGTTATATGCTGGCTACATTAGCATTTATACATACTGTACCAGCAGATGTACTTGTGCAAAACGGCATCACGTATTTAGTCACGAATGGGAACTGCTGTCAGTCAGAGCCGTAAAGTAGGAAATCTGCAGAAATTTACAGAGTCTAACCACACTTTGAAATAACACATAGTCTGTTTTAGGGAGACGTGTTAACCAGTACGACCTCAACAAAAGTAACATTCGAGTTACATATAGTAACATAGCGATACATAGCGTTTGTACAGTGTGTGGGTAGGTAACGTTATGGGATGGATTGGGTTGGGTTGGGTTGGGTTGAGTTACTACATCGAGCAGTCACTTTAGACGGCTTCTATTAAGATCTGGCCAGGACGACGAAAAACGAAATGTTTGCCCCTTTTCAGATTTCTGCAGGAAGTGAAGGTTAGTCGCAAGCGAAGTCTAAAGCTAGACAGGTCACCACAAAATCGGGCTATAGCAGTCCGCGATTTGTCGCTTCCCGATATAGAAAGTTTGATCTGACAATCCACTGCAGAATCGATTTTTGTGGTTTCCCACGGGGCATATATTTCAGCTGGCGTAGTGAAAAATGACAACAAATAGAGCTAGCTAGCTAGCTCCTTTTTTTTGCTAAAAAAAAATAGATTTGATAGAATTACATTCGGATGTTTTATGCGGTAGCCTCATTTAGATTACGACGACAAGTCTGTATATGTATTTCATATTCAAAAGATACATAAAAGCAAATCTACTTAGATTTTGCGGGGTGAGCGTAAAGTGTTGCTCGTCCCGCGGGGACGAAACACTATCAAACGTATTACTTCGTCTGAGTTTGACCTTGGTAGAATCTTCATTCATGGGTAATGTCGGTGTTCAACTTCCAATTAGAACGATATGGGAACTGACCTATACTCACTTCAAGACTTGACAGATTATTACGTTGAAATATCCGCTGTAAAATTTCGTCAGCTTAACAGTAGTCTGCCTAGATTCTCCATTTGCAATCACTTCTTTTACTAGCCATTTGCACGTTGAACGTTTCGTTGCTATAGCATTGTTCGCAACCAAGCGGCCAATAGCCGTTGGGGTTTCTGAGATGACTCGGACTTATGTTTCTGCCGCTACTATTGTCATTGGGTTTGCTTCCACAAGCTTCTACTGTGGTCAACAGCATCTGCAATATCAACAGCGAGGCTTGTGTCTTGATTCTTCCTATAGACAAGCAGTCAGAGAGCGATATATCGGTGTGCGTAAGTGTGTTTGCATTTATGTGCACGCGCTTGCGAGCGAAATTGTGCTCGGACATAATGTTGCCTGTGTGTCTGCGATTACTTTCGGTGTCACCGGCTACGGATTGTGACTACGCCGACAATCGTCGCCTACGACGACAGATGCTTGCCTTTGTTAGCTGGCCGCTGTCAAGCAACTCTCGAATCAGCAATCGCTCTCCGCCACCGTCATCGTCAACCCTAACCCCACTGAGTCAGTGTGCAGTGCAAGCAACCCAACCATAATATTTTGGGTCAGTCGTGACCACGTCATCCTTCTTTATGACCACCCGCCTGCTATGGACATCTGTGAGCTTTGTACACACGAGGCGCCACAATTCACTTGATGCTTATGGTCTCGTGAGGAACATTACACTCACCACCACAGGTCGAACTGAACATAACCACTTCGAACTCAAATACATCCAACGTTCATCACTTAATTGTGCTCCGCGTCGGTGCTGGTCTATAGTACAAGTACCTAAGTTCCTCATTGGGGTGCTTCCGTCCTTTTCCGTGTAAAATTCGTTAGTGTATATCTAAGCATTTGAGTAGTTCCCTAATGTCCTGTGCGGTGGGCGTATACATACGTGTTTCTATACTGTAGCGATGTAACCCCGCGAATTTCTTAAGCCGCCTAAGACATTGCTTGAATAACCACTATTGCCAATGTGACCCATGTTGGTGTGCTGCACGTGGCCTCTGTTGTTCAGATCCTTGGACATTCGATGCACGATCAAATCAGGTAGACAGCAAAGCTGACAAACAAACCCAAAGACGCTAACGCAGCACTCTAAGCACTGTTCTTATTTGACTGTTGCCCGATAAAGCATCAAAAGGAGGAGCATTTGCGCTGGACAAAAGATGGGAGAAAAAGGATTGATGACGTGCAGCTTCCAGCAACCGACCTAACGCTAGCCCCACTTCGCTCGTATCGGTTCCTTCTAAGACTCATGCCGTTGTCGTAGTCAGTCAGTTGTCCATCACAGACAACTGTTCTTTAGCTTTTCCTACCTCTGGACAATTTCCTGGCTTTTCCATTCATCTTCGAATCCTCTTTCTGCTGTTCTCCCCATTGTTGCGGCTGAAATCATGACCATCTTCGTGGTCTTACGGTTGTCGTTTCTTCCCTATGCATTATTACTTCGGCTTGCCGACAACAGGCGGATTGGTCATATTATTAGCGTGGCATGAAGAATGTTATTCGGTCATAATGTCGCTCTGTGTAAAGTCGAAGAGAAGGCGCCAGTCCTGAAATGCCGGACTCGCAGCAACTGATATTAATAGCAGCTATGCGCTCGTGCTTGCGTCCACGAGCAACGCCGCCGCCGCCGCTGCCATGATTGAATCGGGGCCGTGCGATCCCCTGTTCCCCTTATTCAGTTGACGCTGAACTGATGGGGACACTGAACCGACAACCGATGGCGTTGCGGGCGATTGTTCAACAGGCGTCGTGTTGTGATCAGGTATGATGGGTTGGCATAGCTGTCTTAATATATAATATCCCTGTGGGCCTATCTGTTTGTCTGTCTGTAGTGTGCTGTGATTGTGTATACGTGTTTGACCACGATATGATGTCCACTACGATGTAATAATGTCCCGTCTACTGAGGTTAAAGAGGTCTTGCGCGTGGGATAGCGATACCAAGCAAAGGAAGCCAGAGCCTTCGCGGTCGCTGCATGTATCTACTGCACAACTACTTGAGATGAGACGATCAGACCGTGATGAGCTCCGTCAAAGCCTGCATAAAATTATATTAACCGAAGTCATAGTGCGGCGCTTTTTGACTTTATTATTATACGCAAGACATATTTCATTTTCATCATCAGATATTGTCAATATACGCTATTCACGGCGATATATGTGTCTTAATGGATATGCGTGGCTGGTGAATGAAATGTCTTAGCACATGCTCACAAGCTCTGGAACTATGTAAAAGAAAAGCTATTCCCGCACACGCAGAGCTTTTCTGCCCAGTTCTAGCCTTAATTGATATCGTTCAGGCATATTGCAAACCAGAACGGATGGTCAGCTGCTGCATAAAGTGAAAAGAAAGTGGCAAAAGATAAGCCATAAGGAAGTTAGCTTTTTCGGATTTGTTACGGAGTAGTTGCAAAAAAACATAAATTCCCTGATATTCGAATGAATTGCTAACCACTCAAGCGTTTGGTCAAGATCAGACCAGCATCTATTTAAATCCGTAAATCAATATTACATGTTTTTCCTGCGGCTTGACACTCAACCTGACGTGCCTTAATTTTTCATCGTAACCTAGGTCGCCAGTAATTCCCTTCTTGTTGGCTAATACAGAACGGCGACGTCAAGGTATCAAGTTCAAGCAAGCCCCATGCATACTCAAGGGCCACTCGATGTGGGTCGTAGAATATCAAACGGCTAAGACCCACCCAACATGCTTTCTATCTCGGTTGCTATACTTTTCTGTTGGTCTGACAGGGTCAGCGCCTCAGGGACACTTCTCGAATGAGCCTTATGAGCAGGTAGTCGAGTCAAGTATTTCAGCCATTAATCTCCAATTGTCGGCCCCTCAAAATACCTGTGCCGCAACAGCAGCGGGACAATGACTATGCAGCTCAGTACAGCCCTTCACATCGAAATTGGTGGTTCAGTCCACCTCTAAGAAATACTTCTGTTATGGTTGCTAATAGCCCACCGTTGGTGTTTTCCGTTACCAAACTACGCAGAACTTACTCTCTACCAGCTTCAAATAAATACAAATTCCTCTTCAAACTTTGCCTTAGAGCTCTTTTCCGTCACTTAGCTCTTTCCTTTTTTTTCGCTCTTATAGCCTTGTTCTCTTTCGTCACGTTTCAAAATAGGGAAGGACAGGTTTTCTTTCTCGTCTGATCCACCGCCTCCACCAGCTCCGCGCCTCGCCACCGCTCCTCGTCTTTTTCGCTGCATGAAGACGTTCGGTAGCGCACGTACACAAAGAATCGTTGATTGAGGGAGGCACTGCTACTGGATTCTATGCCAGCACCGTCATCGCCGTGAAAGATGATGTAGACAACACTCAGTGGGACTTCGTCAGCACGCGGATTGAGCTCCACACGTTGGCGTTAGTGTTGGCGTCAAACGTTTACTAGTGATCTTCGCCACTCGCTCTGCCCGTCTCCTTCATCTCTGCTGTCTGGCTATTTTAGGCTGGGTGAAATCGAAGAAATCCTTCGTAAGGATCGGCAAGAGGGCGAGTGCGATCATCAAGAACACTCGCTACACCACGCTATGCTACTGTTTTGCTGTGTTCGCGCTTTTTACTTATGTTGATGTTAAGATGCTTGCTATTCGATGCCGGTAGCGAAGGATAAAACGCGCCAGTGAGAAGACAGTAAGGCCCTTCTTCGGCCAGATCTGATGATATAGGACGTCCACAACAATAACATTTAGTTGAACAGGGGATCTGGAGAGTACAAACGGAATGAGGAACAAACATTTACAAACACAAACATACACACCATTACATCTACACAGACGTAGGGACGCACTCACAACCGAACAATGCGACTGATATACACAGCTGTCTATCTTATGTACGCATGAATCTTTTATTGTTATCGGATACTGAACGCTACGAAGATGAGGACGAGGAATGAAGAAATCGATTGGGAGAAGAACGAAGACTATGATGAGGATCGCGAAGACCAAGACACAACGAACGGCCAATACTGAATAACGCATGGCATCAGAATACAGCGTTCTCCCTCTTTGCTTTCCTCTCCTCCCAACGACAACAACAACAACAACAACACCATGATGGCAACAAACTTCGTCCTTTTCGACTTCTCGTTCTTCACTCTGGTTTGACTAAGGAACGGACGGGGCGTCCTGTCTTCTCTTCCTGAGTTGGAGAGCGCGCGTTACCGCGAATAGTTACACCATGATGGGAGGTGATCAAGTGGAAAAGGCAATCCGAACCATACAATGTAGATAGATAGATAACGTCATAGGTACAAACGCTCACTGGTATATAGCCAAGATCTGTTCGTTTCCCATGTCTATCTATCTATGTCTGTCTGTCTGTTTGTTAGTTTTGTTTGTGTGAAAACTTAACGTTACTGAAGGTCTCTATTTTCCCCGATGACAGTGGTCACAACAGCGCTCAAAACTGAGAGTTGATGAAGTGGTTCTGCGGCGGCGGCAGCAGCGACGACGACGACGACAACGACGACGACGACGACGACGACGACGACAACGACGACGATGACATCGACGACTTATGCTACTGCCGTTGTGGTGGAGGCGGCGGCAAGGAACAGAGGTCCTTGTGCATCAAGCACATACAATGAATTGGGCGTTGGCCGACCGGCAATCCGTAAACACTGTGATCAGCTGCCGAGCATGCCATAGACATTGTAGCGTTCCTACTGTGACGATCAGTGGTCGTTGGCTGGAGAGGTACTCAAACGGAGTCGCGCATTCAACGAGGAACATACCACAGCAGTAACGGCTATAGGAATAGCAACAACAGACAACGGTGATGAAAGGGGAAACCGTGCGGCCGTGTAGAGAAAGGTGGACAGAAGGAAAACTTAGAAGAGTAGAAAAAGGCAAAAAATCAGGAGGTGTGTGCCGACTGCAACAATAATAACAACAACAATAATAATAGCAATAATAGAAATAATCTGTAATTACTGTCAAATACAGGTTGAGGTGGCTGGCTGGCTCGGCCCGGTAGACAATCGCTGGTCGACGGTGCTGAGCTGAAGAATTACGTGAAGTTCGTATATTTAAACGTTTTCATCGGCATCACTGCAGTGGTAATGATCGTTGTAAAAGCAGTCGAGCCTTAAGGCAGTGACCAAGAAGCTGGCTGAGGAACGAGGTGAGTTATGCGAGGACTGGTACCTCATCTCGGAGATTTATACGTTATGCCTACGTTGAAATTTCGTCTTGTGACATCCAGCACATATTGTCAATTCAAGAGGGTTGAGGAATACGATATGTTATTTGGAGACTGGGGCGGACGCGAGTGAACGTACTTCACGCTTGTCGCTCCTGTTGCTGCAATTGCCTTCGTCGCTGGCTTTGTAAGTCGTTGATGGTTATGGCAACTCAAGTTAAAGTTGATAGGCAGCGGGTGCACTACAATGAACTTTCACGTCTGTGACAGACAATCGGGTGGATTCTGGCACGTTTAACTCTCTTTCGTGTGATCCTCTCGGCTCTGCCCCGCCCTTTGAAAGTTACTGTTTATATCATTATCTGTGCTGCCGTTGTTGTTGTCATTCCTGTGATGCTATTGTTGTTATTTGCTGTTCGCTGTAGCTACGAGTTAAGAGTTTTGACGAACACTTAACGGCCCAGACAACGAAGCGCAATAGGGTCGATGATCAATCCAACGGAACACCGACCGAATAGCGTGCCTAGAAATATGGCATATACGAAAACAATGAGATATGCCCTTGTTAAAAATAATGACACCAAATCAAATTATATGTCGATATAACTTTGAGCCTTGTGACGAATAGCTTACGTTTCATATACTCGTATGTGGGTGGATTGTCAACCAAACTCAGAAGAACGTGTGTAGACACTTTATAAAGCATGCGTCTTTTTTGCTTATTTTCGTACCTAGATTGTCTGCAGATATGGCTTAGACATTAGTTTATTCATTGAAGCCTCCAGGCTACACCAACTGCAAAATCAGAAAATAACTATATACACATTTTTTGTTAGTTGCAGTTCGCACGGGCTGATATTCTTAAAAAAAAAAAAAAAAAAAAAAAACTTTTCTCACTAATTACAATGTGTTCGTGGTTAGAACTCTTACAAGCTAACTTCCAATAGAACTCGATCATGTTATCTAGTGGATCACAATTCTCTTGGGCATACGCGTTGCATTGAGGATTCGTTCTCGATGTACAGTGAGAACGGGTGTTTGCTATCAACTTAACTATGATTCATTCTTTCAAGAAAAGAATCAGGGAGGACGCCTCGGGGGCGCCACACGCAGGCTAGCTATTCCGATCTCTACAAACCGCAGAAGGGCGCCATGGTGCGGCGTACCATGTCATCGTATTCATACGAATTATTAGACCTTTGACCCAAAGCCAAAGATAATTCTTTGTTGGGCGTCAGTTCTAACTTTAGATATTTAAGTTTCCAGGATACGAATCTATTATAGGATCTTATAATCGGTAACATCTGGTAAGTACGCGGAGCCTAGAATAAACACTGAATGGCCAGCTTCGAGTAACAAACAGCATTAACGTGGTCGATTTCACCTTCATCATTCGTCGATAAGATGTCTTCTCGTGCCGTATATCGTGGTATAGTTCACCGCTCACTGGCATCGATTAGCACGGTGATCTGATCAATTGGCAAAATGAGGTACAGCGGTTACTATATTTAATATAGTTGGTTCTCTTTCTCATCAAGTGTTTCGTAAGATGGATCCGAGCGTCGCCCAAGCCTCCATGCCGACCGCATGTTCACCATTAGCATAACCATCGTCATTATCTCATAGATACCCGCGTGTTCAATGTAGAACCAAAGGATTCGACTTTATCGTGATTCAATTGATGCACTGCTCTAAAGTCTGAGTAGTCCATAAGCGTCTGAAATCAGCCATCATTTTACACTGTTGCCTGCCTCCCTCCCACGGACGCGCGCATGCTAAAGATATTTCTGATACGAGCGGTAGTGCACAGTAATACAACGCACTGAAGCATCTGCGGTGAGTTGAAATGATACCATTAATGGAAAACGTATCATTATGTCATGCAAACACACACACACACATACATACACACACACACACATATATATATATATATATAGGGTTATCAAAAAAAGTATTGACCACATTCAAGTAATATTAAAGCAAATAATTTCTACGTTCGTTATGCTAAATATGCTTGTTTTTCTATCAAAGGCTTTTTGCCATTGTTCTGGTAAGACCAAATTTAACTGCCCTAAGGCTTCTGCTTCTCGCCCAGAGATTGTGACGAGGGATTTTTAAACACCTGTATTAAAACTAAATAAAGGGCGCTCTGCAGAAACCGAAACAGATGACAATCTGATAGTGCAAGATCCGCGCTATATGGCGGATGCGGTAACATGTTTCTTTGCCGGCTAACGAAGGATAGGTGGTCTGGCATTGCTACGGTGGAAGACGACGCCTTACCTATTCACTAGTTCTCGTTGTTTTTTTCAATGGCCCGTTATAATCTTGTTAAGCGTTAACGCCCGAATCGATCGTTTTGTCAGTCTGGGCTTTGACGCGAATTATGGAATACTTTTTTTTTTTTTTTTTTTTTGTTTTTACTCGCGTATTGTTGGTTGTATGCAGGCCGTTTTTATCGCGCCTAATCGACCGCGTTGGAAAAGGTAAAATTCTACAGAAATAATAGCATCTCTTTTGAGTTTGCAGAAGGACATAGAATTAAGAAAATTATTCAGCGTCCATTCCCGTGACATCTAAACATAGATTTTTTTGGCTTCAAAC
>NW_019214741.1:0-64305 GCF_002532875.2 Varroa jacobsoni
ATGTAATGGCCTGCTAGATGTTCGCTGGTCGTCGTTTTGCGAAGACTGCTTCTGAGTGAAGCGTTCTGTTTGTCTACCGCTCATTGGTTTGGTACCTAACAGCTGATGACTCCCGCCAGCCTTGTCCGACTAACAACAACCACACCGTTGACATCAAGCGACCAGTTTGATCCACTCGGGATCCGATGCGCTACCGATACACGAAACCGAGGCTCGCTTGACGCACGACACTTGGGCGAAAATTTACAACCTGCATCAATCCGTCGGAGCTCCCACACGCCGAAAGCTCTGGATCAGTTCGATTCGGAATGGGTCGACATGCTCTTGCTGTGGTGGAACTCAGTCGGTTGCCTGAGCTGATCCGGTGGAAACTGCGGCAAGGGGGAGAGAAAGCCCATTGGTGCGATAGCTAGCAACAGCGACGGCAGGCGGAGTAGATGATCTGTGGCGATGGTTGTTTTTCATGTCTGCTGCCCACTGATGAGGATGAGCTTTTACATAAGAAAATAACGTAGGGGAAATAGCCCACTGCAGAAAGTACCATAGAAAAAGAGGCAAGTTCGGGGAAGGACAAGGAAAAAACACACAGCGTTCAAACTTGCGCCAGGTTGACGGGTTAGCGCGAAGATAACGGGATGAAGCCGCCAGCAGCAGTGACAACAACGGCGTTCGTCATCAGATCGACCCGTGTCGGGCTAGCGTCCATTGACGAAAATTAACTGCCTTTCTGACAAAGCTATGGACATTATCATCTATGTATGTGAACCACGGTTTGCCGCTCCGCTTGATGTTACCGGGGATGAGCGACTTCTACGACTAACGCTGGTTATCCTGCGATTATTTACCGGATGAGTGAAGCAGTTTCCCGAAAGCATCTCTCAGATGGGGTATTATAAGTCGTTAGGGCGGGGGTGGAGAGACGAGACGAGGCGAGTCCTAGGTGGATAAGGTTCTCTGAAATTGTTGCTGAGAAGATCCACTGCAGTGTCGTAAGCCGCACACGCAAGTGTCGTGCTAGCCCATGTCCACTACATGCCAACCAGATGCCTTTGTCTTGGCATGGTTTCCACAGTTCCTCTCGAATATATCGGTGTTAGATATTAAAAGGAGCGAGACAGAGGAAAAAGGAAAGTCTTTGCCACGATCCAGCCTACCAGTAGGACAGCACATACATTAGTCAAGTTTTGACCGTCGGACTCCCCCGATACGACAACGACTCTCCCCGTCTTACCCCCAGAGAAAACGAGAGCGGGCAACCGATAAACGAATGGGGGGAGAATGGACCGAGGTCAAAAAAGAAGATTGTTGTTGTTTTTATGGGGAGCTTTGCACATTAATAAACGGCCCATCGGTAGAAGTGAGTGCGAGAAGGTCGGCATTAGCCAGTGGCTTTCCAATGGGATGACAGACGTTTGGACAAATAGCCAATGTCCGAACCGCGATGGCGGCAGCGGCCAATACAGGTAAGCAGATTATCCACCGGAATGTCTTCGGCTTGAATCCCCAGACATGAAGATCCGATCGTAGTCGTCTTCAGAGTCGACTCGTCGAAGATGTGTTACCGACATTGCTCGACTGTCTGTGCGTAAGACCATGTACATATTACCTGCTAAATACTCTGTGCGACATTTTCTAAGTAGTGGTAGAACTATATGTGCTGGCACGCAAAACTCATAGCCAAATACTAGAACGGGCGAGGTACAAGCAATTCAGAGGGGAGGGCGCTTTCGAGTGGACGAGGACAACATTAACATGCGAAGCTTCACTAATACCCTGTTATTCGATAAAACGGAGTGTGTGTGGGTCATTGTAACGTCTACTGAAGCGGCAGCAGAACTAGGCTGCTTTAGTCAGGACATACGATGGTGGGCACCTTGGTATTTGTGAGAAGTTCACTGGGAAGTGCGAGATGAAAGTTGACGATGGCGTAAAATAAGACGAGAATCCAATAGCAGTAGGGGAAAGTAGCGCCGCCAATGAAGAATGTGATAACGGGCTCAGGGGCTTACGACCCAGGTATTTATTAGGGCGTTTTGCACGTATAGATGATTTAATAACACTGTTGTGTGATAGGCAACGATTCAATCAATTTTTTTGTTGAACAAACCGTTAAGTAGCTCTGTCGATAACAAGTGTCGATACAAAACTTCTTTGTTAAAAACAGTGAAAACGCGGGTCTATAAACAAGGGTTTGCTCTTGATCATATAATTATTCCTAAAGGAGAGCTTGGTTCATTTAAAAATAATAAAATGCGCTCTAAAATGGGTTATCATCATATCTAATAGCGTTACTGAATGATAGCAAAATTCGTGGTAAGTAATAGCGAGCAAAGGATGGTGTTATTTTCTGCGGCTAAGATTTTACCTAAGCTATATGATAAATCAATTCAACAGCAAATTCCTCTAATTATAGATTCTACTTTTCCAATTCGATTATAATTGTTTTTTTTTACCTCTCTTTAATAATTCCTGTTGGAAAAATTGTATAGGGGCCTTCTCATGCGTACGATACGTATCGCGAACCGGCCTAAGCGTCTAGAATTTGATTGCGTATTCCGCAAAGCAAACAGCTGATATTCTATGCTACATATATATCGACACACGCTGACCCGTCCCTATCTCTGCGCTACCAAGGCTGACTGCTTTGCTTCAACAGTAACCCAATCTTTGCAAAATGCTTAACGAATGACTCAAGCAGAATGTGCCTTTGCCCGCTACCCTTACGATAACCGGCCGATCCAGCCAAAAGCTTCCGCGCCTCCAGCCAGTATCAATAGGACTGAACGCACTGCTATAGGCTCGCACGGTGCTAAGGTTGCAGGTCCGATGCACTCCAGGCTCCGCCTGCCATATTAGTGTCCTGAATTATAATAACGACCGTGGACGCATGATGGCCATGTCCTAACACTAGCCACCTCCACAATTTCTAGTTCGCCCCTTGTACAACTCAGCTTCGGCCTCTAAAGGCATAGGTCGTAGTGTTTTCATGTCCGCCTTCCTATGAGCCATTTTCCTGTTTCAGGTTCCTTCGTCCGCCTAGCCGCGTCTGCGATGTCCATCGCAGTGCGTAAGAGCTGCCCGCGTCTTAGAGACTTGACCACCGAGGTTCTAGCGCGTCCGGCCAGTCACGATAGAGGTGACACGCGTCTAGGAGAAGCAGACCACTTTTCTCTTTCCACGAGGCTACAATTCGCGAAATGTTGGCCATCGGGCGCTGGTTGAGTCGAGATGAGTACAGTTACTTCACTGTCTTAACCAGCCTTAAGGCGGCCAACTTGTTTTTCGCTGAGGCGGTCCCAAACTTCACTGCTGCTGCTGCTGCTGCATAGTGGTCAACGTCTGTTCCCCTACGTTATTTCTATATCACTTTGCTTCACGAAGGGTATGTAATTCTAAACGACTCGCTCAACCAGCGTCGTTCATATCCCACCCACGCGATGAGCAACCTCGAGTTAAGCATTATGGACATACCGTATTCATTCATCCGAATCCACTGCATCTAGGGGTAGTCGCCAGCGAACCCGCTGAGTGCCGACCAGTAGATACGTTGCCTTGCAATATATGTCAAAGAGGTGACTTGTTGATGCCGATAATATACTACTACAAGTATTGATACCTACTGTTACAACCGTATCATATTATTGTATCATCTTATCTCATGTATCATAGTGGTATCCTAGGGCACAGTCTTTTCCCATTTTCTAGACGTCCTCAAACGTGACAGTTTGAACAGCGGAAGCCTTTTGAAAAGTAGGCACTTTTGCGTCTCACTGCTGGATTTGACCCAGCTGATGACTAATGGCCAAGCACACGAAACGTTATGGGCGCGGTTACAAAGCTAGTCATAGCCCATTTGTACTTTCGCAACACTTATATAGATATAGAGTACTAATAGGTAGACTCTCGCCCACGATGTTTATCTTATTTCTTCGATGGTCCTCGACGATGTCGATTGAATGTGTCGTCGTGATGGTGGCGTCGTGAACGAATGCAGACAATGAATTAACTGAATATTGGCTCTCGTTGCTGTTGCGCCATGATCGCTCTCTGTCGATCGGACGTTTGCTCGCTCGCTTACAGTTAGTTGCTCATTACATCAATATGGCCTACCTATAATCTCGAGTCGGGACGATGACAGTCACAATGCCAACAACAACGGCAACGACGACAACAGGAGCAGTAAGCGATGAAGACTACATATAATAACGATGCTGTACTGACGGGGGGTGTAGACGGTAGAAGTTTATGAAAGCTGCCGCTACACGCTGACCAGGTAAAGAGACAAGAACTAGCTAATCGTGACGGTGGTGAATGATGGGCGATAGCGAAGTTGATAAAAGCGAAACCTCTAATTCGCTGAACAAAATGGTCTAGAGTAACGTGCGATTATGTGTCGTCGATGATGGTCGTGCGTCTATAGCCGACTTGACTTCTCATCTGAGAAACGTAATGGGATCTTATGCTTTGTTCATGATCCTGACGAGCGTCTCGAGTTCCAAACGAGCCATGTAGAGCGCCCGTCATCTGAAGTTGGTTGCCTGAGTTAGGGAAAAAGGTCTAGGTAGCAGGACGACCGTCTGAGAGATGGTGAGTGTCCGATGATAAAACAGATGTATGTAGAAGAACTGATGGGAGAAAATTGACAATACGTAAGCGACTCTCTGTTTCTACAGGTACGTAGTTCCTGAAAACACGTTCATAGGGTCATTATAATAGGAACTGAGACTTATGAGACAATTCGTCGACATAGTGTTGACAACGAACCGGGTATCAGCTTAGTTATTGAAATACACTGGCCTTATGGCCTCTTAATTATGTTACGAATTCTTAATCAATTAAATTTATTGTGGCGCGTAAGTCGTTAACGATGCATTGAACCACCAGCCCTTGCTTTCGATAATAATAAGTCAGAGATTATGTAAAAAGAACTTACTCTATAGCTAGTATACACTCCTGGATAACTATTTTCCTACCATAGTTATAGTCATATTAAAGATCGATCGTCCCTAAAGGGTAAAATTTCCCATCAACATACATTGTATAGAAGTTCTTATCTGCAATACATTCGTGGCCCGGCTACCTTTATATAGTAGCATACACATTGTATCATACGCAGTTTCTACAAGTGAACATTGTTTACCAATTTGTCAATTTTGTGCCCTTCGTACAACAGCAGGCCATCAGCAAAGTGGTCCTTATTGTTGTTGACGAACTTCGTGACCACGTACTTCACGTCCTCCAAACTCCATCGTTTGTGCCTCATAGCGAAGACAAGTAAAGACCCGCAAACTCGCGCCCTCGGAGACACCTAGTTAGTTATTTGCAGTCGAGCTTTTACTTCGGGCGACGTCAATCGGGTTCCCGAAAGGCCGCTTGTTCCGAGTTTAACCGGCGACAACCTACCCGAATTGCGTTCGAACGATCTACGCGATACCAGATGCCGCCATTATCAACTTTCGTAAATAGGATTTACTCCTGAATCCTTGTCGGTCCCAGTCGACGGGTCGACGTGTTTAGGCACCTTGAACAACATACGTTCAGACACATCAACAACAACGACAACAATAGCATTACTAATAATTTCAAGCCATGCCAAAGCAGCGAAAGCGTCCGAACCCAACCCAACCCAGCACAGTGCGCGGCGAAGTTATTTTGTCTACAACCCACTTACATGCCACTCACCGCATCAGCTGTCTTCTCGCTGCAGTCGATGGCGTGCACACTCTGAGCCCCAGGGATGAAACAGATCTTCGTTTGGTTTTAGCATCATCGGCACTACACAGAGAACAGGTCAGTATTGGTTCGACGGAACAACATCGACGAATGCGATGAGATCTATCGGCCAACCTGCCGCGCCACTAACGCCATAAACATGTCACATGGCCAGCGGACAAACGACTTTAATGCCGCTTGTACACTGGAGTTCACTAATGCAGGGTGAATGCTTCTGACGGAGCCCGAAGGGCCCCGACGGGTTTCGGCGTTATTCCGTGTCTGACTTTCAGTGTTCGATTTCACCATTGGGCGAGGAACAAAGCATTATAAATTTAAATCAACATTACTTATTTCTCTACCTCTCGGTGTTAGTCGAGATGGCAACTGAGTGACAATATGGATGAGTGCGGGGTATCTCCCCAGAAAATGTAATCGACTACCGAATTTCAGATTGTAACAACAACGACGACGACGACGACGACGACGACAGCGGCCTATGCAGTCCTATTATTGTCTCTTACTTCAAAGGAGACAGTAATCAAGCGCACAACAGCACATAACCGCTGTAGCAATATCACATCGCTAGAGGCAAGCACAGATCTTCATCCAACAGCCGCGAAGACGCTAAGAGGGCCACACTGCGCCAGTTCTTCTCGATTTCTATGTGCTTGTCCATTGCTCTGCGAAAGAGTGTAGCGTCAGCGCGAGACATATGTTCACGAACGGTGACAGTTAAGGACCGGGTCGTGCGGAACACACGAATGGTAAGCAAAATCGAGACGTTCCGCCGGATCGAATAGGAACGGGGCGTCGGATCTAGTGAAAAGTACCACAATATCGTACCTAGACGCAGATGGTGGGTGTGCTGGTATAACGGCGTGATAATGCGTTCGCGGAATCGCGAACGGTCAACATTCGTTTGAGAAGCCGAGAGCGCGCATTCGCTTAAACTAAGGCATCCAGTAATAGTGATGGTATTTGTGGCTGTTCTTATCGTTATTTTGGCTTAAAGTCGGATGTCATCTTGGCAAAATAAGGCACTGCAATGGTTCGAGATGCGCGCACCTCGAACCTCGTAAAGCCATGAAAGCCATTGAGTTTCGTCGAGTTGTGCACAACGCGGAAGTAGTGACAGTGATCGTTGAAAACGTCGGTCGGATGCCGACGACACAATGGCGAGAAAAATGGTGGGAAAAACGACTATATATGAACGAGACTGACGAAGCGTGTTAGCATCTTTTCAGTAAAGATATTCATCACACACGCAGCTGAAGACAGGTCAAGAATGTTCTTTGTATACCTAAGACTGCCATAGCTTGCTTGTACGTAGTATCCTTCCTCGTTCGTGCCGTATGCCACCAAAATTTATCTTGCCATCATCATTTGTACAAATTGACCCTATTCTTATAGCACCCCTACGCGTTTCCGGTTGGAGTCGTTTGCTAATTGCTATTGTTACTCTGTCGAACGCTTAAGCTTCAATTTCTAGAACGACCATAGTTTCATTGGCATCTTGTAAGCGTACGAATACAGTGAGCAGTCATTTGAGCCATCTTACGATCGCAATTAAATTCAAATCTATAAGCAGACTCAACAATTTTAAAATTATGAAGAAGTACTTCAATGTACTTGAAGTCAAAAGAAGTCTTAAGACTAGCATAGTCTCCTTAGCCTCCTTGGATATTGCCTACCAACACATGGCGCTGCACATTTAGCCACTCAATGAGAAAACCTCAGATCGAGTCATCCATACTAAAAAATCAACACATTTGTACATTATGAGGCTATAGTCTAAGTTTATATTGAACTTAATCTTAAGCTCAACGCTTAATTAAGCCCGTAACCCAGTCAACAAGACACACCTATTCTATCCTTCGCAATTCTATGCTAGAATAGCCTGATGATTATATCCTACGGTAGAGCCTTAACATACAATCACGTACATTGTTATGGTAACAGTATTAATTGCCAGATATTCCTGGGCCTCGCCGAATACGTAACAGAAATGCAAATCTGTGGTCCACTGTAGCCGCTCCAAGGGTCTGCGTAATCTCTATAGTACGCCTTTCTATCGATGACTAATCAGTTGATATTTACCTTTAACGTGTTAACAACCTGCATGCATCCAGGCTTTGCCCCTCTTAAACAGACTATTACTTCGACCCATAGCTTCCTCCGAATGCCTGCCCATATTTGTCCCCCAGATTATAATCTCTATCATTTTTTCTTTAAGCTGTTTCATCGTGTGCGAGCACTGCCTCTTCGCCTTGTGGCTGGGCCGCCGTCTGCTACCGCTGTCGAGCCGCCAAAAAGAGATCGTTCAGTCCGGATCCTCTTGCATTCCCCCTTCTCTCCGGCGGCTGCCTCAAGACGCGGACGAATCCGTGATGGATTCGCATTTCGCGTTGATGTTCGAGTTGTTGCTTTTCCCTTCTGTATCGCTTTTTGGCCGAACACCTGTGGAGGTGATTGAACTCGCGGGCGCTACCAGCTCACTCTGTGCTCAACTCAGTTCGCGCATCGGTGCAGACGATTGTACTGTCACGCACTGACGACATCCGGATCGTTCTCGCCACTGTGTAGGGGAGAGTCTGAGGGGGGGAGAGAGAGAGAGAGAGAGAGAGAGAGAGAGAGAGAGAGAATGTTCCCAATGTAGTTAGCTATAGTCAATTTTCATAACCTCCATTTATTCGGCTACCCCATATTAGTTTATCCATGCCTATATCTATAGCGTGTGTATGGGTAGTAGCCTGTACGGTGTGAAAGATGAAGCAAGCTTACTTACTGTGACAACTAGCTGCTTTCTTCCTCTCTATTTAACAACAGCGTTTCTGTAACTCGGAATAGGTCCGCCCCTGCCTCCACTATAGTCCACATAGTGCAGAGAGAGAGCCTGGCAGAAGAGACCGGTTAAAACGCCTACTAACAGACGCGACGCATTGGCCGCAACGATAGGCCACCCCATCATCCATCCATCTGTATGGTGGAGATCGCGCAGCATCGTCAGTGAAAATGGGTCGTAATGCTAGCCAGACTCATCAAACGCTCACCTGGTGCTCACGCCACTCAGCGATCGCGGAGAGAGGGGGCCGACGATAGAAAGATAGCTTTTCTCTAAAGTTTCGCGGTACAGATGAGCGGAGCGCACTGGCGTTCTCTACACTCGGTGATGGTATGCTACGCGGTGCATCAACGAGCTCAGCTGAATTCGTTATTGGCCGTTTGCTCGTAGATTTGCAGCTTACATTGCCTGTCAGCCGTCCCAACTGGCTGCTGTGAACGGCCCATCGTAGCTAGACCGCTTGAGAGCCACGACGTCCACAGATCTCGTGTGTAGGGTCTGCCTCTGGCCTTGTGCGAATTTACGCAAATCTGTTTCTATGTTGTCAGGGCGACAGATTAGCAAAACGTTTAAGGAACATTATTCAAACTTTAGGAAGATCGATAACGGCATAGGCCATCGCACCGGCCCGTGTTTAGTTCAACGACTAGTGCATGTACAGTATCTAGTATACAGGTAGTTCTATGTGCTACTACAACAAGAAGTACATTCCTGGCTATACTGGAGTGAACGCTATAGGTGTGGCGGCAGCGGCTTAGCTATCAATGATCTCACAATGCACCTGGCCAGTCGACCTGTTAACCTATAGATTTGGCTAGGGATAGGAGCCGATGCCCCTTAGTCATCACCATGATCGCCATCAGCAGTCATCGAAATAGAAACAACATCACAAAAACTTCGACTAGATATTGTTTGTTAGACATTTGCTAGCGAACCTCCTCATTTTGCCTGTCGTTTGTCGTCGTCCTCATGAGACCGATCCCGGTCATCGAAACTTGTCCCGCTCCATAGGCTCATCCAGTTCTGATGACCTGACGCTGCTTATCAAGCTAATATCGATAGGGTATATCTAAGGTTCGGCTGTGAAGAGCACGACGAGACAGGATAAGACAAATGTATGGGAGGGGGGCTGGCTTAAGACTGGATACAGCACGATGTGATAGATTTGGCTATAGCAGAGATTCAATGCCCTTTAGCTTTTGCCACTGTTTGTAAGTACTACGTCATAACAGACGTGTGGGCATATGACGTCTGCGTGTACGCGCGTGTTTGCCTAACGGACAAATATTGGACATGGTGTGACGGGCATAGACGCGTTCAGATGGGCTCGTAAAGGATTATTGCGTATATGTTTATCTATTGGTGTATACACATAAAACACCACTAGGACCTGTTGTGTACCTAGGCATATAAAGGAACCTTTCGACAGAAGAACCGTTAGCTTCGAAGCGGCTCCTCATAATTTTGTTGTTATCAGATAAAAAATGTTTTGCTGGGCTCAGCTCCGCTGATTCCGGCAAGAAATAAAATTGCTAGGACACGTTTTTTCGTCACTCAAATAAGCTGCTTTTTGCTTAATTAACAAATAACCTATTCCATTTAAATAGGTATCTTTTCATCTGTTTTAGTAAAGCTTTTACAGTTTACAGCAGTGTCTGTATGCTGATAACATATCCTCTGCAGGTAACGGAAGCAGACTTTACCTATCTGAGCGAGCTTTGAGCTATGGCATACTGAAAATATTGTTTCGCTCGTAACAAACGGCTCCGACGAATTCGTAACCTGCAGTTAGCTTCTGACAGTAACTGGGTTCAGCGTACATCTTTCGGTCCATCTATAAGTTATGTACGTGTCGTAGTTGTATGGTGTCTTAATGAAACAATACCCACCTGTAACTAGGATACTGTAGTTGGCATGACACAACCTTCTATCGTCTTTAAAGGACTACGCGCTACCTAGAAACGTCTAACGTAACGTAGTTGGTATTAGATGGTCATAACCGTTGTAGGCCACTCGTACTGCCACGGCGAGCAGGATGGCAATTCGTAATTTGAATAGATGTATATCATTCACATATTTTCTACTATATACAACTGTAGCTAGAATAAAGGCAGTACCAACCATAAGGTAAGCACAGGCGCTACCCGTATATCGAAAAGCATGACGAGTCACGAAGACAAAAAGATATAAGCAGGTTCTCTCAAGCGCATCCAGCGTTTTAGCAACACTCTATGCGAGTCAATGAATAGGAGCATCACATTATCAATAGCAGTACCCGAGCGCGGGGTCACGCTACCTTCAAAATATCAGCTGGAGTTTTGCTGCATATTGCTCGTTGCTCTGAAGTTGTTGTTATTATGTGGAGCATCATTTCTCGATTCCAGTTATAATAACCGCTCGGCCGACCGGTACAGAATATTAGAACGCAATCGAATCAACACTAGGGTACTCCTCTTTTTGTGAATGCCTGACTTTTAGTTGTAACGGGCCTGGGGGGGGGGGGGGGAGTTGATATGGGACAAGCGAACCCTCCCCATATTCCTATGAGGGCCAGAAGAGATAGCAGGAATACGATGACCGTTGCACAGGTGGCGCTTGAGTGGTATCGAACGTAAATTAGCTTTGGATAGCTACAAGATTGAGCGTTTATCTCCTCCGTAAGCCTCCGTTCTGATAATGATTTTTCTGCACTAGCTGTGACAGGTAAAGGAGAAGAAAGAGAAAGTGGTTCGTAAAATGGTTTTTGGGTATGTATGTTCTATTATGTATTTGTTGTTAGAGGCAAATCGGGCTGGTGTACGGATGCTCGTTCGATAACCTATTTTATTGGCTGCCTTTGTTTCAGAGCGAATAACAGCGCGGCCCAGCTTCATAACTCAATCTGACCCCATCCTTAGGCTAGTGGATATCTATGCGTCCGGCTATTGTGCTCATTCAATTTTAACTAAAATTTTGACCCATCTCGATCTCGGATTTCATTTCCTTTGAGGATTGCTTGAAGCTTGATAGCCGCCCTATTGAGGCTTCAATATCGAGTCCTCGATTATGGTTTGCAGGGAAAGTTTGTGGGCTCCCTATGATTTTCCATACTCCGCTTTGAAAACTTAAAACAGTGCTAGCGAAAGATGACATGCGCTTGAGGACGAGCTGCGTCGATTTAAGATGTCATCATCCCTTGAAACGACGTTAGAGGATGGGGGTGATGGGGCAAGGACGGACCGTGTGCATCAGGGTGGTTCCTTTTTTCCTGCTTTACTTTGGCAAATTGCATCAATCTAGCAACAGTTACCGGGAAAGAGATACGTGTAGAGTCTGGGAGAGCGATTGACAAATCGCCGAACTGGAAACTGAAAGCTACAAACTGAAAGCTGCTATGGATGACAGGTCTGACCAATTGGGCTCATTGCACTGTTGTTACGCACTGTATGTAGCGTCACAATCTTTAAACTATCATTACTTCTGCTACTACATCAATACGATTTCTATTAAAACTCTGAAGACCCTTGCTGCTTCACTTGATGAGCGCTAACACATGCTGGTTATTTTCAGTCTTTTTTTTTTTTAATATGTGAACATGTTTTTAGAAGTATTTCTTTTAGATGTACCTCCCCACTAGGAGAATAGCTGAGGTGGGTTGGATTTTCCTAGATTTAGTTGGGGTTTTTTTCCAACAAAGCTATAAAACGGCATCGGAATCACACACACAGCTTCCTCTTAATGTTTAATGAAAATTTCGTACCTTTTTTAATATTTCGTTCTTTTTTATTAACTGATTTTCCTATTGTGAATTTTTAACAACAATTTTTGCCAATTCTGAAATTTAAACCAGCATAGCAGCTTGTAGTATGTTTACCATAGCAACGCACTCGAAAAAATACCCGCTGACCACCTAATCACGCCGCTCGTTTTTATGGAGGTACAGGCTAACTTACGAGATAATACGCCAAAAAGAAATAATCACTCAGTTTTCAAAAGCTATATTTTTTTCATTTTTTCTATTTTTTTCGCAGTTTTTTTTTTCTCCAATAGTACGTATCGAGCTGTATTTGCCTCTTGAATATATTTTTCCTTTTTTTTTTTTGGTTTAGCTACAGAACTTTGACTTCCTGATGACACTCACAGTTTCCTGCTTGCCTCAACCCGATGATAGCATATCCGCAAATAGAGTGTGCTACTGATTTCCGCCGGAATGCTCGACGGCCCCACGTAGCCTACTTTTTTCTTTGTCACTCTGTTCAAACTTTCGGCCAATTGACGTCCATCTATCACAAGAAAAAGGAGAGGAAATGCTCCTAGAGAAAAAAGCTGGAAAGTTTTAGGGGATTTAATGACGACGGTGAGGCCCCATTCAGCGTTTCTTTCTGGCCTATTCTCACCATCAGGTCCTTGTAACGACGTCCTCAATTTTAGGGACTTCGCGTTTGCCCGCTCCCCACATAGAGACTGTGCCTACATCGCACTGTAGAAATATGGCTATTGGCCATCGAACCACACATCTTAAGCCAAAACGATGATCCTCAATGAAAACGCGTATAGCGTGGCCACGGCAGTGGCGGCGATGGTTCGGACGCGCCTCAGTGCGTTTAGATGATTCACCAGCAACTACCAAAGCCTGTCGGCACCCCTTGTCCCATACTCCCTCCTCGAAGGCACTGCCGCAGTCATTCTTTTCCCGCAAGTCCCCCGGGTCCCCCAAGTTCCTTCGGACTTACGCCTAAAGTTTACTGCCAATATTTAACAAACAGATGGAATGGGCATGCCGATGGAGGTACAATACTGGAACGCTAGTGTTTGCCATCCTCGATCTTATCAAGCATCATGATCAACGTGATGTGCCTTATTCCAATGATTCCTATGACTGCGCATCTGCCGCACCAATTGAATGTAGGCTGTAGCCGGCTTATATGGGTTGTTAGCTACAGGTTGTGGCAGGCAGTGTACGCGACTATCTTCTATCTTTTGTTTCCTATAAGGACGAGTTGAACCCCGTATTATTTTGACAATAAGGCGCAGTATAAAACGGTGCTATGGTTAAAGGTCGAGACGAGGATTTATCACGTGCCTATCTGCGCATTCTCGCAGTAGCCGAGTATTAATAGGCCAACCAAGCGAGATCCGACTAAATAGACGGATTCATACCGTCAGCCTATAGCGGTAAAGTTCGACCAGTAGCGGTAGTAGGGCTAGTTTCGAAAATCCCGTCGTTTGACTGAGGCTCGTTTGGCTTAGTAACCAGAACTTGGACAGCACTATGGTGATATTCTAGATAGATACTCTGGAGCATTTTGCTCGTTCTTCGATTCTACAACAATAACAATAAGGCCCTGTAATGGCTCTATTTAGTCGACGAAACTACTACCGATAACAAACACCTACTATAAATACATACAAATAGACACGCGATCTTTCCTGCGTTCAATTGACACATTTGCTTGTAGACCTTGCGAAGCTGACATAGTGAGGGTGCAGAAAGATATATAGTACACAAAGATCAGCCAAAGAAACACTGATGATGATTATAGAGATGATGACAAGCTAAAAGTGAGGGCGTATGCCACCCGGCTTAGGCGGACTCCGAAGAGTTCGGATAGATCTGGCGGCAACTTTGTTGCGGCCGTTGTTAAAGCACGTGTTCATGTTGATTATGGAACATCTATCCAACTTTAAATAGCAGCTTCATCAATCGTCAATGTCGTGTGTCAGTTTGCAGTTCATTTGCCGTCAGTGTGCTCACTAGGCGCTGGTACTCGAGAAGCAACGTCATAATTATCTCCGACAGATGGTCTATTAGTGGTATTTTGCACCAAGCCCCCGACCGTACGGGTCCAATCTACTCACATAGTGCAGAAGCGGGTTTAACTTTACTGCCCTCGTCCTCTGCCTAAAAACTGACACTTAATCTTGAGTCAGACAGATCTACCGGGCAATGTTCCCATTGAATGTTCCCAGCGGCCCGAGCTGGCTTAATTGTCTGATCGATGCTGCGCTCTCGCACGTCTCACCACAGACTTCTTCGCCGTTCGCCGGTTCTCACCGAGGTAAATGTATACTCTTTAAACCCCTGACCGCGTCTCAATAGTTTTGCCCTGAATGCGCTATGTAAAAGATCCCATGGCGGGTAGAGATCTTTTACGCCCTTCCACTGATATTCACTCTCTCTCCATATTTCTATATATCGGAGTGGTTCGGGCTGCGATTTGCTTTGGAGCTTATGCTGATGGATACCTACAGTGGGTCTGTACTGATCTGGTGTCAACCTCTGTGTAAGTCTGTGGTTCGCGCCCACTGGGCCACGGCGCCATGGCCAATCGAATTGTGTCCGCACGCAAGACGACATCAATGACGACAACTGCCAACACCCCCCTGCCATTGCTACAACCATTGCTGCTCGGATCCCTGTAAGCTGCTGTGACTGAAAGTAGAAATGTTTTCTAAGTACAATCTCAGGCAGGCAGGCAGGCCTCGACCACACATCACGCTTGAGAAACTACCTATTTTTGGCAGCCGCCTGTTTCCGGCTACTTTTAAAATGGCATGAAAACCTTTTCATTCGGTCAAGTCCTCAAGGCAAAGCTTTACCAGCTAGCTAAGCCACTGAGAGTTCATGAACGCGGTGTGTTAATTCACAGGTCTATTGCCTATTTAAGGCCTACGATCTACAGCAACGGTGAGCGATGAGCAATCTAAAGGCTGGCGTAAGCCAGACCAGGCGTGTCGAGAACGTTGATAGACGGATTGTGTCTACATACTTTGCTACATTGGACTGCGACACTGGATTTCAAGTTTTTTGGTGACTCTTAGCGAATTCTGCTATTAGTCGCCGTCGTCAAGTCAGCTGGTACCGTGTCGAGACAATGGCTCCGCCGAGCATAGGGGATAGCGTGTTGAAGTCAATAGTTTTACTATTTTTTAATGAGTCTTCGAGAGTGTGTGTGTGTGTGTGTGTTTGTACGTCGTTATCAGGACTGGTCAGATCGTGTTGGGTTCAAAATGTACGCGTGTTGTACAAAGCGGAAGGCGGGGGAAAGAAGGGGCGTAGTACAACAACGAAGCAAAGCGACCTCCATGCGGTGAAATCGGTCAGGCGTTCATGGGTTTACTTTTGGAGCCAATGTGGTAGTAATGCTTTTATCCTAAACTGAGGTGATTGTTCTTAGAGGCGATGTGTATTGTATTTGAAATATCCAGTTTCTGTTGCTGGTGTTGTACCGCTCAACGCTTCCTTGTTCACCAGGCGTTGTAATACTTACCTCCCTCTTTTCTGAGCGAGGCTGTAACTTCCGTGCCTTCTGAACTACCGTCTAGACAAAGATTCTTTTGAACTTTTGCACGCGATTTGCCAAACACCTAAGTACTGCCACCATAACTCCGAGACGTGGGGGTACAACAGGCGTCCGCTCAGTGCGAACTAACTTATCTAACTCTGCAGCCAATGACTCCTCTTCTTTTCCTTGTTTGATCTAATGTGGTGGAAACATCACGCCCCTGGTACGCTTGCTATAGCTGAGGAGCAGCGGGTAAGCAGCACTGGCAAATGTGGTATATGCTTACCTTTAGGATGGAGTGCAAGCAGAAACTTTGGCACTAGCAGACTTTTTCAAGTAAATACTCCGAGGTAGACTTTGAGATCTAGCCTTGTTAAGACAATTTTATGATGGAAGCGATGGTGATGATAATAGTGATGAGGGAGTAGATCAGCAGTACTTTGCTGAGGGCACGTGAGGTGGACAGCTGGGTTACGGTCAGGCCGCGTTTTGGCGGATCGTCAAAAGAGTTTCAAGTTGAGATGAGAGGCGCGTGCATATTTAAAACAGCTAATGAACAGGCAGCGAGATAAAGCTGCTGATGAGCTGAATCGACTACACGAGACAGGGGTGTAGCAAAGACGACGACGACTGCCTTTGGGCATACCGTTCTGAGATTTATTCAGACGGGCTACACGGATAGGGTTCTCGGAGAGTCGAACTGGTCGGTCCGTATAGTAAAGTCGGTTAGATCAGATGAGATGAACAGAGAGGCCGAATTTCGAGCTAGGATTGGATCGGCGCCTGAAGCTGACGGGTCATCTTGTCTTCGAAAATTAAACGCGGTTGATGTGTCTCCGGCGCTGATGAGCTTGTCAAGGGGTACGAGATGGTTTCGCAATGGCTTACCATTTGCCTGCTTTTCACTCGAAGGAGTGGGATCATTATAGCTATAGCGAGTTTCAAGGTGGAGGAACGTCACGGTCGCCGTGGTGAGCTCTTGTGTTTGCCGATGAAACGAGGTTGATGAAATCAGGGATCAGCCGTTGGAGTTGTGTGATAGACGCCTCCAAACGTGTTTGGTTTCTTACCGTTGTTTCATGATTGCGTCTGCCAGTGTAATAGTGTGCTTCTAATAGTGAAATTCACTTCAGCCAGTGTGGAAGCATAACCAACCTTTAATGAATGATGAGCCGTAAGAACTGAGTGGCGTGGACAGTAGCTATTAGGTAGGTATACCGTTGAGATTAGATCAAGTCCGAAGATTGAATCGACATGTCCACCATCTGCTGGTCGAGAAAGGTTGATGAAACGATGTATTGGAACTGGACCCTGAGCTACAACTTAGAAGTTCCGCGGCCGTATGCTTCAACCGTGACAATCTAACATATCGTTTAAAGAAACCGACACACGGAATAGGCATTGATTTATCTATCTTTATACTGTAGAAAATCCATAATCGTTGATCCATTTATACTTCAGTCCACTCTGCCGTCATGGCTGTATCGTTATCTTGCGTTTAGCTGAACGTGCCATCAAATCATATATTGACCAACCTTAGCAGACAGATACCTTTGTTAAAATCATAATCATCACTTTTTCATGATTACTGTTACCTCTTGTTTTAGATGTAATTTTGCTTGAACTATTTACTTATAATTCAATCTCATCTCTTAACGTTGTTGTTGTTGCTGCTGACAATGCTACTCCTGACGCCAGATGTCATCCCTTCAAGGCTGCCCGTACTTTTTCATTGACCAGCCTTCTTAGCGGCCGCTGCTCTCCTCCATATCAGCCACTGAATGTTTACACTGAAAATAGCACGCAGTGAGCCCTACTGAAGCTAATGCATAGCACAGGCATGCAGCTGAACTGAATGTTTCGATATGGCGAACTCCCACGCCCCACCTACCAGATCCTCGTCCACTAAACAACGTTCCGCTTGTACCATCTGCCGCCACTGTTACCACGTCACTTAGGGCATCACTGTGAAGTCCCACAACTCATCGAGGCGCGGCTGCTCCTTTTCGATGCGAACGGTTGTAAATAGCGTAAATGAGCTAGCGCAAACTGGCACATTTCCCCAAGGAAGTTGTGCCAGCAGCGGCGACAGTGCGGATAACGGGTCCATTTGGACATTTAAAAAGGCATACACTCTGTCCCCTTCCGTGCTTGGCATCACCCCCCCCAACTTTACTCACAGTTGTCTTTCTCGCGAGGGTTCCGGTGGGACCTGGGCGACACTCCAGTTTCCTGTCATAATCTCTACTTTTTTTTTCTGCTATAGTTAACCCTTCCATTTTGGCGGAGCCGCCGCCGGGTCCGTGGTGAGTTTGTCGTGTCCAATTTGGCAACGGCTCCCGTGTGTATGTGGAGCACCGCCAAATTCTCACGATTTGACTGAGTAGTTCTACAGAGTATTTGGTAGTGATAACTGCAGCAGCCTATATGGTAAAGCTATGTGAAGGATATCAAGCAACAAGTCGTTTGGGAGTTTTTTGTTCCTATCTACCCCCCCCACCCCCCCACCCCCCAGACATTGGCTCATCTCATCCCTCTACGAGTGAGGTAATACCATAATTCGTACCGAACTAGAAGGTGGCGGCGAGTTTTATATTTCGCGTATTCTATCTATGTTTCAGACTGACTTTCTTCACTTCGCTAACTCTAACGGAGCCTCCGATCTACCAGCGGCTTGAAGCGGCGTGCGAACTTTGTGGTAGATACGACCTTTTACATTTGTTACTGGTTAATCGTAATACTGGTTAGCAACGGAGTAAATTAAATGCTCTAAGAATTGTTGACATTATGGCATTTCTTCTCTTTGTGAAGACCAATAAATGATGTATGTGTTTACGTATTAAATACAATTTTTTAAAAGTCATTCCAAGGCACATTTTCAAGCCTCTTAAATACAAACGCATAGTCGTTGCTAAAAATCTGGTCTTTTTTAACAACTACTTACTATTCCGACACCAATTGAACACGTTAAAATTACAAGTTAGCAGTGAATTTGCACCTCAACAACTTAATGACTTCATGAAGTACAGGCAACGAAGAAACAGGCCTCCAGATTGCTTATCCTCATTGTGTGAGAATGTTGCAACATTTTTACTGGTGTCAATGCCGATCCCTCGGAGCCCAAGAGAATCTACGCGTGCCGCTCTTTTCTCTGCGGTAGTCATTGCTCCCCAGCCCTGCTGTCTACATCACTACTCTACCAATCCACAGAGTTGTTGCAGACTGCGAGTTTCAATTCATTCCCATATTAGCACGCGCCATGCGTCCGATCCGGCCCAACTCCCATGTGCACTCACAGAGACCGAGTGCAGCTCCGCGGAGGGAGCCATGCTGATAAATCGGATTGAAGGTGTAGTCGAAGGAGAGTAGTTGTATAGTGAACGATGTACTACACAATTGCGTAGTTGCGCAATGGCACACGGAAGGAGTTCTTAACAGAAAACGAGAGCTTCTACATCTTCCCTTCGCTGGCTTTCTCCCTCCCCCTGCTTTTCTTTTTCTATTTGGGAGCGTCGGCATTCAAAAAGGAAGGCAAACGTGTTGAAACCATTAGACGCTGGTATTGGTTGCGCGCAACATTCGGCTATTGCCACTGCCACATTTTCGTCTGCCGCAGGCGTCTGCTCTCCAAAAGGTGCACGGATGCGTCTTTGTCCTCACGTGATTGCGTGTATGTGGGCGGAGCTGTGCATCACTGTAGTCTATGCGATGTGTATGGTGGGCAGTGAATAACAGGGAGCGAGCTGGAGTTCACACTGCGGTATAGGGTAACGAGCAACTCTGGAGAGACAGAAGATCGAACTGCGACCACTTAGACGAGCCAGGCCACCCCGCCGGGCAGACAAGCGAGCGAATACAATTGCAATTGCCTGCACTGCCGGCCAACCCCCTAATAGACCCCTGAGCAGAGTCCGCCGAGAGTGGGTTTAGGGTTCATGACGATTGCCAATATCGAATACTCCTGGTAACCTCGCTTCCAGTACATCTATCCATGCAGAATGAAGCATACCCTAGCTCAACAATGAAGTACGTTACGATGATACCATCTTCGATTAGCCAGTGTTTCAATGTAGCTGGTGAAGTGAGAATGTTACTTATAATGGCAACTTCTGTTGCTATAGGTAAATAAAGACAACGATGCAACTGTAAGGGTATTTAAGCGCATTGACCGAAATGGCCAAGGAAATCACTGGGGTTAAGTGTAAATTTAGTACGTGGTTTTTGTAGTGTGATTAGACGTTTTTCTTGTGCTAGCTGATAGTGCAACTTTAGTCATAGTTTAAATGGTGTTAGGGTTTGGCGATAAATAAATTTTATTAATTATGGCTAACCTGTGTAGCCCTATCTAAGCTGTGCCAACATGTTTTATCACAAGCAATAAAAAGTATAGTCGACCAGCTAAAATTACGAGTTGATTATTAAGTTGATTGCGGCTTACTGAAAAGACTTACGGGCTCCTACCCAAAGTGTTTATGAGTTGCCCCCGCATTCGTTCAACTTCCCACCGCACTCACCAAACTCTAGCACTGATTTATCCCACGACCTATCCCAACTACCCCATTACGAACACCGCAATGCGACTATTACTGTTTCTGGTTAGGTCGCTTCGGAAATACGAACAAATTTCCCACTGTCGCCACCAGCTACGGCGGCGAGGGAGGTTAAACAATATGTTTCTGATTGCATCGTCCTTTCCGCTTCCTCGACTCGTTCTACTCCTCATGTTTTCTAAAACCCCTGAGCCTGGCTCTTTATTTTTTCTCGTACTCTCAGAACATGAATTTCGCCACCTTGACACTCCAGTGGTCGATGCACTTCGCGAGTCGCAATTTGTGCAGTTTCGTCCTTTGTGGCCAGTTCCTTTCTTTCTCTCGCCGATATGCTGGTGGACTTCAGATCACAGATTCGAGGGAAGTTGCATCGGAGAGTCGCGCTCTAAAATGGGGGGCCCCTGTGTGAGCACCGGTGCCCTGGTGATAGGCAGGCGCTATTGCGGATGCGGTGAGAAAGGTGAAGACACGAGTATCTCCACAGGATACCCTCTCTAAGAAAAGTAGAGGGATATATCCCTCTACTTTCTCTACGAGTGACCCTGTCACCAAATCGTCTAACCGACTGACTCTCAGCAACCTGAGAGGCAAGAGGGAAAGAGCCCTTTGAGAAAAACTTTTCATTTCACTGACAGCACACCTAGAGTTGACGCCTACCAACTTCGTCGGCGAACTCAGGTCACTCGCTAGAAAGAACTGCCGCCGCGACCATGACCTTCGTCTGCTCTTTGTATTTTGGGTAGACGGACGCGCGTCTCACAGTTTCGCACCCCAGTCCGGTGATAGTTCTTCTGCATGTCTGTTCTCACTATGTCCTTTCACAACGCGAGGTACGGGTGAAGGAAAACCGAACTCCAATTGAGCCCAATTGCCCATCGTAATTGTGTCAAAAGTTTGCCACCTCATTGAATTGTCCAGTGGGGTGAAATCCCCTGGAGAGAGGGGACTGCTGAAGAAGAGCAAAACGAATTGCAATGAGATGAAGACTGTTAGTGTCAGGAACTTAACTTCACCATGCTCGCAGCGACTTTAGCTCATTTGCCGTTGCGCGATGAGATCGGAACGAGCGGAGCACTCGGAGTTCATTTGTGTAAATTCAAAGAGAAAACGCACAAACGAGGCGATACCGGACTAGAGCGTGTGTCTCTCGTCCCAGTGATGCGCTGCTACTTTCGGAAGGAGGCTGACTAGGTAACATTAATCAGCAGTGGTTGATTGAATGGGTGGTCTCACGAGTTTTTTTTTTGAGTGAAGCTGAGTATCTATGTGTCGTGCTTTGTTCACAGCCTAGATAGTTAACAATAAGGAAACTTAGCAAGAAGGCCTATCGGCTAGGAACTATCTAAGCTCTAAGTAAGTGAAAAGTCACTATGGACAACACAAATATTTCACGAGGGGAGGTATCCATTACTCAACTAAAGAGTGCTCAATAGATCAATTACAAGGTAAATTGGCGCATGTTTACAATGAGCTCTGAAGAATGAACTGATCCTAATAACTACAAAACTTTACTACTATACATACCTATTTGCTGCTCGTGTGCGTCTATGTCGTAGATGGAAGGAACACTAAAGGAAGAACGCTTCGGGCCTGAAAACATGAAACATTATCAGGCCAATTCTCATGCTAGTTCGATTAACATGTAACGAAAACAGAGTTCATAATGGTGGGAATAGTCTGAATAACAGGTAATCGAAGGTTAAGAAGTAAAACGAAAAAGCTAACTTAATAAGTTATATTTGAATGAATAATGTCTTATCGACCTAGCAGACAATGTTTCCACAGAATTGTGTTTAATTATCATAGAAATGGCATCTTATATCACGAACTTAAAGCTCTGATACGTGACAATATTTTGCACTGTAAATTATAGCAGATGAATGAGTTTATTTCTAGATGGCTCAGATATTCAACTATAGGTTTCTGTTTCGTAATGTACAAACAATCGTTACTACTAGAATTATATATGGCCTAATAGGCCAATAGTCAGAATAGCTGGCGGTGATCGGCAGGAAATATAAAACCTCGTTTACGGCTTATAATTGTTTTTATATACAACATACAACAAAACAACTAACTAAGCTTGTTTATAATGTTGATGAAAAAAAAAACACTGAACCTAGCGCGCGCCTCACGATGTTCGTGGTAACGTCCAAAAGGGCTCTAGAGCAGAAAGTGCGGAAACATTCTAGGCCAGGAGCTGGCCAAAAACCAAGTCTTTTCGTCAGATTGAATATATTGACAAGGGTAATGTACAAATTGAAATTTTGCTACCTGTCAGTCTTAATCACAAAGCATCAATTATGAAATATATATATATAACTTGCTCCATATTTGTTAATAAATGAATGAAACAATAACGACCGACAGTTAAAATGAGCATGTTCAGTATATTTCAGAGAGACATGTGTAACTTAGGTGAGACATAAGTCCGCTAACCTCAACACCTCTATAATTCTTCAACATAAACATGTCGTCAACAACGCCAAAGTGGACGCTCGCAATAGCGAAAGGCACTATCGGCGCCTAGCGTAAGGTACAAGTAACGCAACACAACAGGATTAGTCTTATTTTTCTATATCTATGTTTATATTGAGAAATTTAAGTCTGACGGTTTTATAAGTAATAGCGGAAGCTAGGACGAGCAGGATGAACAGGCGCCTCCTTGCACTGACCATGCCATCAAGAGTGCAGATCGCAGCTACGATACATCTCTGAACATGTGATCTTTGTTTCCTTCTTTTACAAATCATTTACCTATTCGTTACTGCTGTTTCATTATAATAATTGCCCCCTAATGTTATTACCGTGTAAGATTAGAATCGTTATGATCATTATACTTTATTGCACTTCTTACTGAACGATAAACTACTTTCAACGGCCTCCGAGTGTTCGGCACCTGTCAGCGACTCGGTACACGGTAAGCCAATATAAAGACAAGAAGAATCGAGTAACACTAACGTAGAAAACATCAATATCGTCAGAATGACATTTACAGCGACAGTATACGCTGACAAAGCTTTGATAAACAACGCGGTAACAACCGCCAACACAATATCAGCACAAGCTGTTGGTCGAACTCGTCTGCTCAATCTGTCAATTTTCGTTTCTGGCCTTTTTTTTTTTTGACTTCATGTCTATCGTTCGTCCCGTATGTCACATTAGCCATCAAAAACTTCGCTCAACAACAAGAACAGACACAAAGAAACCAAAGAGAAAACTCTTGCGTACTGCGCTCCATATTACGTAAATACAGCTCTGCCACACGCTTTCCATCAGTTCTTGACGGCGACAAGATGTCACAAGGGCTCCGACAAAGATGAAGATCGAGGATTAGAAACAGAACAAAAATCACCAGGAACAGCACATGCCGCCGCCCAAAGCAGCGTCAACCACTGAAAGCGCACAAACGTTGCGTCAACAGATGACCGCGGGTGAAAAGTAGTAGTGGCGGATAACTCGCGACCTACAACAACAACAACATCGACGACAATCGTCTGCTACAGCCGCACAAGTCAACTGACCTTGCGAAACGTCTTCAGCAACTTCATTTCTCTTGATGGCTTCGACCAGCTCGCTCTGAGGGCCATCTAATCAGACAGACCGAGCAACGGATAGACGACCAGGTGTTCACACGTATGCATAGTACACACACCAGCACACACGGACACATAATCTACGTGTATCTGCAACACACGTAGATCACTTCGCGATCGTTGGTATGGCCGAGCGGCTACTAGCAGCAGCATTCGAATATAGTAGGCCACCTGACCTGAAGAGGCAACCGGAGCTGAAATTTCCCCCGTACTTCTTACACTTCTTCTGCCACTTCGCAATCTTCTCGTTGTTGTCGAGGAATAAATTCGAATTAAACACCGCCACCGCAGAAGTCGACCTCATAACTACAATTGCCATCAACCGGGCGTTGCCGCCACTTTTCTATGTCGTCTTCGGCGTTTCCCTCGCGTGATCCCGATGTTTCCGTTTTGATGTCGTCGCTCGTACAGGCTTTCCAATGCTCTTTCCGATGCTCGTATCTTTTACCTGTCGTTCTCTTTTTTAGCGCTTAATGGCTTCTTCAGCGATTTCGATTTGGCTTGCGCCCGTATAGTCCATGTTTATCAAAAATTTCAATTTCGATTAGACTGAAGCAATACAGGCATACATACACAGAAAAGCCTGAGGTGAAATAAAGACTGTTAGGCCAAGAAATATGATGTATGGATAAAAAGAAGCGGTTCATGGAAAGGCTCAGACGCGGAAGCGTCAATTGGACTCAACAGCTAACAACCCTGAAGTGATTTCGCAAATGAGCCATTGGGTGGGCGCAATAATCAATCGATAACCCAATACGATACGCATATACACATACAAATACGTGCACCTTCGTACGTAAACTTAACCCACCAACAAATAGAAGAAGAATAAGAAAAATCGCATTACCAAAACCTGCACATTAGAAAGGGAAGTTTTACCAGAGAAAAGTATCACGATCGAACGTAAGACGCCATGTAAAAGTCAAAAGGAACCAACTATAGAGAAGCAAATACTGACCATTGAGTGTCAGCCAACTTCCTAAACTGGCCCTCGCAAGTACAGTATGTGGTGCACGCAAGTGCGTGAGGCTTTGAGTATGATTGGTTTTACGTGCATGTTTAATAACGATTCACGTATTTGCTGTTTTTGCCAGGTTGTCTCTCGCAGCAAAAACGCAATGGCTTTTCCTAGATCATTCTTCATCGTTATGACCATTGCCATCATCATAATCATCACTCGCTATTAGCTTCGCCACCAACTCGTATCGTCCCTTCCCCGATCGTTCTCGATCTTAATACCTCTATCGTGATATTTCTCACACTTAAACAAATACACACACAAATCATGAGGTCACTTGTCCTTTTATAATCATCGGTTTCGCTTCAGCCCAGGTCTCGGCTCACACCGCCACCCCCCTCATTTTGCGCTCACACTACTGCACTGTTGAACTTCTATCGTTTTTTAGACCTCTCCGAAGCCGAGCTGCTTCTGCTAGAGCCGTTCAGGTGTGCCTGCAACAGCCCGAAAACTGCTGCTATTGTGGTATTGTTATCATTGTTGTTGTCGTTGTTACTGCTGCGTTATCTCTAGACAAGCGCATGTTCAAGATGGCGGAGGCGGTGGCCGTCTCAGCGTAAAGACGCTAACCGTTAGGGGGCCTCTTGGGAAAGAAACCGCGCCACTCGCCTCAAAATGTATCTTCACCATCGCCAGAGTGCTGCTGCTGCTGCTGCTCATGACGACGACGACGACGACGATGATGATCAGCAACAGCAAAATCATCGGCGTCGCCGTAATCACCATTTTCTTTTTCTTGATCGTCGTCCGTCAGTAGCGAGCACCGCGTAGTGCTTACATCGGGCGTGGCGATAGCTCTATAGAAGGCCAGTTGCGTCAAGGAACGAAGTAGAGGGCAAACTGCAGCCAATCAGTGGCCGGCCACTGTGGTGGAGTCCAGGAGATATTGGCTCATAAAGCCACAAGACTACAACGATATTGAACGTAATACAAGCCGGTTGCTGCGAATCGCCTAACAAATAAAAAGGGAAACCGAAAAAAAAGGACAAGAAACTAATAAACTGGAGGAATTCTGTTTGGTTAGGTTTAGCTGCGCCATAGTTTATAGAAAAAAACGTCTGCGGCTAGTGGATACAAAACATGGCTGGCCGTGTTAAGGTCCTTCAGGCGTCATATCTACACGCCATAAGTCCTATATATTCTATATACGAAATGCAGATTTTCGAGGTGTAGATCTGCCAAGAACATCTGAAATTTTTCAGAGTCATATATATTCAGCAGTCGCATATAGCCAAGTCATCGAAACCCAACAGTTTTGTCTTCTGTTGCCACTTTTCATAGTTCGACCTGGTAATATAGTTGTTCGGAACGCCTTCAACATTCGTAAAAAAGACGTTGCTCAGGGCAGGAGCGTCTCCAGTCGAAGCAATGAAGACAGGTTGCATTTGGCCGAGCTTTTAGTGTTTGTCAGTCACACAATCACCATTAGTTGGGTGGTGAGCAGCAACCTCGATAGGCCATTACGACACTAATTCTCTCTATGCACTATACGATGGCCTTACGGCCCACTTGTTCATCGAACAGGCGATCAAGAAGCTCTGGCTTCGGTGGTAATGGTTCGGTCAGAACGACTGGACACACCTGAAAACGTCGACTAGCTGTTGAAGATGGCGAAAAAAAACGAGATAGAAAGACATGTAGATCTGTCTGTGAACTTGAACAGCATTGGGACGGGAAGTGCACAAACGAAAATAAAGGGGAGCTAGCAAATTCGAGCAAAAAAGTAACGGGAATATAACCGACTAACGCGACGATCGGGCGATTCAACAAACTAATATGGACATATAGTATATTGGACGTCAGAACAACGAAACGCTTCGAAGAAGTGTAATTTATGAGTCTGTAACTAATGGGTCCTCGTGAGGGAATTACACTTCGGCTGTGAACATGGACCAGCAGGCCGAATACGAAATGCAGATTTTCGAGACGTAGATCTGCCAAGAAAACCTGACATTTTTTAGAGTCATATATATGTTCGGTAGTCGCATATAGCCCAATCATTTAAACCCAACAGTCTTGTCTTTTGTTGCCATTTTTCATAGTTTAACTGTGTCGGCCAACCCAAAATGAAGACATGAGACCATGCAAAGACAAAACAGAAAAGTCAAGGTTAACGGCCCCCGGGACAGGGGCATATGCGCAAGATTATTTCTTCGATTCGACCTAATTTCTATACTGCTGTTTTTTGGTGTTCCTCGACGAACGGCTAATTTTTTTCGTACGCCTGCTACCAAAGCTAGTAACGGGGCAACAGAAACTGATCGGTACGGGCGAAAGCAATCGATCACCTTTAATATAATTACGTCAGATATATATTATATTGCTATTTGAAGTGTTAAGGCTTAACTAATTACCAAAAGGCTAGTTATTTCGACCCCTATTTTTGTTAATTTTGGCTCTGGTCAAATACAAGTTTTCGGGTCGCCATCGTCTAAAACAACCGACAACAACGGTAAGGACATAGGAAAAAAGGGGGGGATACAAACAAAAGCATCACAGACGCGGCCGTCTTCGAATATGTATGCATATATATATACACGAATATATATGGTGTATATATATATATATATATATATATATATACCATACTACGCAATACGCATGATCCAATGTGACCAGACTATTGTGTATTGCTGTTCCTGCTGCAGCTTGATGTTATTTATCCAGTTCTTTTCAGTCTATCAGCACGACGTCAGCCCGAAGCTGCCCCTTTAACGTTGATTACCGTTGGTCGGGGACAATCGATTAGTGGGTAGTTTGCGACTAATTTGCCATTTACCTTCAGCAATATTATTTGTCATTCCCTCGTCCAGATGTAAGCGTTACACAAAACCCGTTTCGAATAGAAGGTGAAAGGCGGTGGACAAGTAGTTATTATTGCTTGGGGTTGTGGTGATGCGGCAGACACACACAGACACCCACACGACACTCACACGCACGCGTACACACCCACGTGCATACATAATAGCTCCAGACAGCCCCTCATCCCAGGGGCATGGGGCTCGGGACAGATGTACGTTGAGCCGATGACCCGAACACAATTGGCTAGCGTTAAGCGGGGGCGAGTCGTGGAGCGTCAAACGACGGGGTGGGGTGACCAGCCGGCGAGGCTTCGAGCTCCGGGTGCTCAGGCGCGCTTGCCCTCTCTCTCTCTCTCACTCACTGGATCTTATTTGATTGGAGCTAAGCGTGATTTGATCTTCATCGCAGTTAACGTCGTCGTCTGAGTAGTCGACACATGTTTATCGTTTGTTTGTCCGCCTTTCATTTGACAAGCCAAGCGAAACAAAGGCTAACTAACAAAACCCAAGAGTGTCTGAGCGAGAGAGAGGAGAACTCATGACGTCTGAAGTGTGGCACAGACGTTCAGAAAGAGAAGATAACAGACCGATCTCAAGTGCGCAACGGACAACGAGGACGTTAGACAAGGCAGACAAGCGAACGAAAGGCGAGCAGAAAAACCAAAAAGACGAAGAATAAAGAGGGAACAACAACGAAGTCAGGCGACGTTCCCTCTTCACTAGGGACCAGTAAACGCCTAACGTTCTATGAGACAGACAACGAACGAATTAATAGGCACAGGTGCGCCCAGGTGGACCCGTCTGTCATTTTTTTTCGGAGCTTTTCGCCACCATCGGCGACGTCGTTCACCAGCGTCGAGGTCAGCGGGGTCTGGTCGAGCTCAACGGCGTCACTCTGCGCTAGTTTTCTTTTCATCGGTTAGTTTTGCTTTCAGTTCCTCATCGGCCCATCGAGCCGATTGCTTCGTGTGTTGTTAACCTCGGACTACTGCTATTGGCTCGAGCAAACCTGCCGGAGACAAATGGTTTTAGTCCAGCTGTGCTTAAGCGATTTGTTGTGCCGATACTTGATAGCTGAAGCCGCTGCTGATGCCAATGAGGTTGGCTGTCGTATTATGGCACTAATCACGGTGGCAATAGCAACATGCGTAAAAATCGTCTCACTAATAGCCTAGTTGTGATGATGTAAGGTTCGGGTGAGCCGACGAACTGTTCGTCGCGCTGGCACAGGCCCTACTGCAGCTTCGTACACTTTGGTACACTCTGGTACAACGGACAATGGATGGGTCAAAAAAGGCTGATTACGAAAACAGGGTCGAAGTTGAACTTGGTTTCTTCTAGCCCTTACAACAGAGACCAGGAACGGGTAATGTCAACGGCGCTAACGATGACGATCTTCATAAAAGCCGTATTTCTCGTCACCCTGCTGATGAGCGCTGCGTGCCAGTACAGATACAGGAAGCTAGCACAACGACAGTAAGAAACGGCTCCGTATGAGACGACAAAGTATATCATTTATTAAATATCTTGTGTATTAATTATCGTTGGTTAGTCGTGACTCGTCACTCGTTTACCCTGCGTCGCCTGTAGCTGCCCAACACTCGTTCTGTCTTAATAATAATTCTTAGTTAGTAGACTAGAAATGTAATTGTTGTATCTGGTTAAAATCACCCCAGCTTGATACGGTCTACGTGCATCCATATATCTACAGGGTCCAACCGATCAACGATATCTATCGCCTTTTCATTCGAAGGGCACTACTTTCCTCTCCGTCTCTCTTGCCTTTAGTCTTTCTCAGTTTCTAGTTGGCGCGATGGCGACTGCCGTGTCGCCGGTAGTGCTCGTCGCTTCTCGAAAGCGTTGCCTTCCTCTGCAATTCGTTCTCAGTTATACTTTCCATCTCGGTTTTTTAGTCTGTTCTGTACGCCGACCACTTCTGGCTACTGCCTCGTAATTTCTGCTCGTAGATCTGCACAGTCTCCATCGGGTCTAAAAATGAGTAAGCCAATCTTCGTCCACGCATCGTAGCTAGTCGCCACCAGCCACTACTGATATAGACGGTTGTTTTTCGGAGTCTTTCGAAGTTGTTCTTAGTGTCTCGGTCGTAGTCGATTTAGGCTGGCTCCGGGCCGCTCGTCGGGGACACGGTACCTAACTGGAGACGAACGACCAGTCAAGTGTAACGACGGGTGAACGATATTACCGTATGTATACAGGTCACCCTTGCTATCAGACCCTATTCGATTTTCAGCTCTTTGTCTCGATGCTGCACCTGATGTTGTTGTTGTTGCTGCTGATGACGATGATGATTGTGGTTGTGCTGGTAGCAGAAGCTCAGGTGACGCGCGCGAATAGAACGCCGAAGAGACAAACGAGAACTGAAACGGCGTGCAGAATCGCAGAAGATCTATATGGACCAATGGCTGATCATGCCGAGACGGCGATAAGTGTTCGCGTCGTATACAAAAGGCAGGGGCGATTTTTTGACGGTCGTCTGACTAACGGCGGCTGAAGCTGGTAACGCGGCTGTTGATGTGAGTAGTGTCTCTTTCGGCTGAGTCTTTCGCAACTGGCGACCCCGATGACGACTACGGTGCTGGATTGGTCGTCGTGGAGCAGAAAGAAGAGACAGGTCGTCCTTAACGGTGCTCGACAGGTGACGTATATAGAACACCGTCCTCAGTAGAACTGTTAGGCGTTCTACGGGAACAGTAGCGGTAGGCAGTAACGGGCAACATCGACCAGGCCATAAATATCCACTTTATCTCTTCGATGTCCAGGCCGATGGGTTTCATGCTAAGATGCCTAATATGAACATGTTTAGAGACGACAGGAGGATTAAAAAATACAGGCAACTAGCTGATGTATTATTAGACGATGGGCTGTTACGGCTGTTTCTTATTAGCTATTTCTGGCGGAAGCCGGGAGTCTGACGGTGTTCGTCAATTTTGGGGGTGAAGAAGTCACTCCGAAACTATCTCGTGTCAAACTATCGTAGTGTATATGCTGACCAGGTAAAAGGAAGTCCTTGTTTGCTGGCGAGATGGGCAGTCAGATCATAGAAGGACGAGGAAACTCAGCTATTATAAAAGCTCAGTTAATGCTGTTCCATAAATGATTTCTTTAGTCTTCAGAACGATCTAGGGCATTAAATCTAGATTTGATTCAAGTTGCTACTATGGTAAGGTTCATTGGGCTAATGAATCAGTGACGTCCGACCGACATGTTCGTTCCGTAGGCAAAGGTCCAACGCAGCGATTAAAAGAAATACAGGGACAGTTGATCTAGCAACATATCTCTGAAGATATTGATTAACAATGCACTGATACGTGCGTGAATAAAACCGGTCACCGAATAACTCCACACAGAGAGCAAAAACGCTGGCACATCTCTATTCTTGGCTATACAGTCAAGCATATAACAATTGAAGTACACCGTCTGATGTTCAGTCAACCATCGATAAGGACACGTATTCATGCAATGGTACGCTTCTACTATCACAATTGATTCATGTAAATCAGCCGTGACATGGATCCATAAATACACCTATTTCTTTCGTAGGGCGATTTCTTTTCGCGTTACAACGAATGCACAATGAACCGCTGCTAATACTGCTATTGTGAAGGGATGCACACTCGTCATGAGTGACGAAAGCAAGCCAGTGTGGCGGGACTGGCATCCTTAATTGCGGTATCCCCTATCAGGAAGCACTCTATGATCTTTAAGGAACAGTCATGTATGTGGTTGTTTAAAGTGTTCACATGTCAGGCCCAACTGATAACAAAAACACATGAAAATAAGGTTCGCTATATGAACTAGCAAGGTGAGCTCGATTTGAGCCCGAATGGTAACATTTGCGTCTTTTCTTTCATGTCCGATGGCCGAGAGCTCCAGTGCTCCGTCATCGCGACCACGCCAATATTACCAATTTGAAGGGTAGTTATGCGTCACATTTGTATTTAGTCATCCGGTGATTACTATATCATCCATGGACACCGGCCTCGTACGGCTATGACACAAAACGCATATAGGCTGTCTGATAACGCCTACAATGAGAGGAAATGGGGGCTGATCTTAAACGTCGGGTGTTCTATACAATGGAGCGTTGGGGAGACGCCTGTTGTAACCGACACAGATCAAGCTGGTGCACCAGCTTACGAGCGACACGGTATCAGAATAACAGGGTGCATTCTACATGTTCACCACGTACACCAATCCCGTAAGAAATAAATAAACTCCAAGTGCACACATATGTATATATATATATAAGTGTGCATTCGACAGAACAAACATCATTTGCTACTTGGCTAGTTACGGGCAATTGTGAGGATTATACTGAATGTGCTCATAGAGGTCATAATAATAATAATAATAATAACAACAGGTTTAACAACGTTCGTGTGAACGCTTCCGTACCAGTAGTCATGAATAGTAACGCTCAGCTTTCAACGACATGTACCGTAACTGACGCAGGCTCGATGACCCTCTCGGGTACGTCTCTATAAGCACTTGTAAAAAGAGATGGGTATTTTATATTTACGAGTATCGTTGACTGACAAGATAAGACAGTTATGTTAATTTTATACGGGTGTGGTAAGCCAAGTTCCGGTGATGAGCTCGAGTCAATTTTAACTAGTTCATCGTCGTGTCATTATACATAGGCTGATCAACTCAGGAGTCAAGAGACGTGTAGAAACGACCACTGTTATGTAAGCTACGCGTCAAAGTCAACTTTAGATGTACACGGTAAGACAGGTCACTGACTAATTACCGATCCACCATTCAAATCAAGTGTCCCCCCGAGTGCTCTGCTCAATACCTGCTAGCTTACTATACTTCTATTATAGACAGAACAGAAATAGTCATCATTTGAACGGAGCTTCATATGGCTAGGGGAGGTGTGCTTATCAGTCCACAAAATGGGCTCATGTCTGTTGTTTAGTTCACTGAGGTTCCTATACCAAAGGTGTCTCAAATTGCTACAACACGCAGCCGGATAACAAAGGAAGCTCAATTATCGATAGAATTCTATGTGGCGCGAACGATATAAACGAGAAAACTCGAGCTGAATATGAAACACTCTTACGATGTTCCCGAGGGTCACGGGGTAGTGGAACCTCAGGCAAAGTTGTAATATAGGTCCGACAGAAGAAGAGATCGAGGTTGAACGACGCTCATCAAACAGGGATAGTTTATACTTATGAGAATAAACGGACAGTCTGTTCACGTTATACCGATAGTATTTCGATAACGATTCTGACCCAGAAAATAAAAATTCTTTGATGCTTGATGGCTATCACCTGTTCTGAGGTCGACATGGCAAAAATAGCTGAGCCTACCAAGACGCTTGTCGGTGCGATTCAGCAAACGTCCACTCAGTTTGCAGAAGTGCTTCGAAAACGTGTGTTCCGAGATGACGAAATAAGGACCGCTCCTAGCGACAGCATGTGCCACGTGATCTGCAGCTAAAATAGTCACGGCCTAGGTGTTGGAAGATCCTTGGAGGTTTGAAAACGTGTCGGTGATACCATTGGGGTAACAGTCTACCCGCCCGTTTAGTTGGTAGTGTGAGGTAAACCAGGAGAGAAAGTAAAAGACTTGAATAACTTTGCACTAGGACGATTATGGAGCTCAGGCTTTTGCTTTAACTTTAAAGGTTGTAGCTGAATGAGCGATCTTGTATTTCGACAGTGAATCCAAAATAGGTTGGAAATTCATACCGTTGACTATATGCAATAAATGTTTCGGTAGAACGCCCGCGCTAGAGGACAAAAAAATGTATCAATTATGTCATTGTATTGCAATAGAGTCCCTTTTACGTAGTGGCCGAAACGCCCAAAGCTCTGTACGGTTCGGTTTAAATAATTGCAAAGAATAATGACTCAACCCTTCCTGAATTTCTTAGGTTGGGAGCTTTTTAAGAACCTATGGAGCAGATTGCGTTTCGTCAATCTAGAATCTTCGCCTCTTTTCATCCGTTCTCTGTATAAAGCCTTTAATGTCGTTTATAAACGTGTCCCACATCAAGGCGTCCTTGATAACAAAAACTACAAGTCAAAGAAAGGGGTACAGTTCAAGATTGATCTGTTTACCAGTTGGTGAACGAGACACGAGTCATCCTGTCCCTTGTGCGGCGGCCCCTTCTTCGAGAGAATTTATCGTCTCGTTGTTAGGTCTCGATTGTGTTCTATGCTCGTCGAAGATACTGTCATCATGCATATTGCTTCTGGCCCTGGTGCTACATACCCCGCGGTAGGCGCGGCACGAATTTTCGATTTTTTGCATGTACATGTGCGTTCATGTCCATATTTAAATACTAATACGGAGGGGGCGTGGGTACAGCAATCCGTCGTCTCGATTCCAAGCCCCCAATATTGTTCGTATTGTCGTTGGTCTGGTGTATTATAACGGTTCCGAGCAGATGCCTTGACTGGGCTGGTTGCTAGGCCTTTGCCGCTGGCTTACTCTTCATTGCCCGCCATTTCCTGAACCAGAGAAATGCGCCCAAGACACGGGACATTCATCAGTTCATCTCTATCTCTCTCTATTTGACTTTTTTTCTTGCCATACCCGCCGACGACCCTATTGCAGCTAACAATGATTGAGCAGACTGAGAAGCTCCGACGTCGTGTCGGTAGTTCATCTTGAGGGCCCCTTATCGCCAACGCCTCTATAGCAATTCGCTGTAACGAAGGCGCACTGTGCTCGTTGGCATGACGACGGAGGCTTGATGATCGTTTGACTCCACTTTGTTTTAGATTCGGCGTAGACTCTACTTGTACTGGACGCCAAGGCAGTATTTGATTCTAGATTTCGCGAGCTGCACAGAAGCCAACGGTACAGCCGCACTGGACTAAATCTAGAAGATAGTGCGCGCACCTTGTGATGCTTCGTTGTCATTTGAAGAGCAGGCAAGGCTGCGATGAGGTAACTCATCGCCTTTTTGGTGTGTTCCTAGGGTGAGTGCTCCTTAAACGCTTCGACAGACGCTGCCTCGTGGCCCCTACTTCACTGTAAACTCTAAAATCGCAGCGTTAGTACCATGGGGGAGGCACAATGAGAGTGTTTTAATAGGTAAACACAGCTGTTTCCCGTTCTCTCCTGTTACGCTATTCTTCCGCAGTCGAGACTTCCTAAGGCGCCCTTTTTTTTGACTAAAGAGAGATTATGCCTTGTCGAAGCCCTCGTTGATGTCTATGTATATCTTGAGGGTGTCGACGAGGCGATACCCGCATCCGTCTAAAGGTTTTGACCATTTTTTGCTGAGCCATAGGCAAAGCACAAAGTGGAGGACATTCGATCAGCAAAGCAAAGAAATCGTAAATTTGCCTCCTGTAACCTTAAAGATCGAACGTATAATGTCCGATTATTTAAGCTAATTCGTTTAGGCTTTGTAGATGTGTTATGGGAACGGGTTCGCAAATTTGCGAAAATTGCCTCTACTGTAGTTCCCCGACTGATATGGCGCATATCAAGTGGTAGCCCCGCTTTGCGCGTAATAGAGGCAATGTACTCTGAACCTATCTCGCTATTGTTTCGAGCCTGTTTATTCTATATTGCCTGTGTTGCATATCAATTGCCTATTGATTATTATCAGGTTCAAATAGGCTATCACTCATTTAATAATGAGCGGTAAACTGTCAAGGTAAATCTAGTTTACCAAAAAAATTCGCTTTTATATCGCATTTACACACTTCGTTTGCGAGCAATGCTGAGGTGTAAATGAAGTTTCCTAAGGGAGTGATTACCTTGCAAGTATCTTAAATAATCGTTGTAACTATGACTAAATACCGAAAAAAGTGGGTCTTGTCGAAAACCGACGGTGAGCTATATCTGTGCTGGATTTGAATTAAACCAGCCAGGCCTAAAAGGTTACCTTAGCTCGATATTTTTTAGTAGGTACTCGCGTCCTACCATATGCTACAGAACTACAAAAAGTATGTTTCTTTTCTCCATCCCCTTTATTTGAGGTTTTCAAGACGGTCCGCTATAAAGCGTGACGATGGAAGGTCACGTATAGCGATCAGACATGGCATAAGCGTAGAACTTGACGTACATCGTAGCTGGACAAATTTGATAGTGTACACTTTAACGGCAGACTGGGCTACCGATTATCTGATAACAGTAATTATTCGATATAGGGTCTTCGTCAAAGCACCGCCCGGCACATCGTTTGAATTGAAGGAAAGTAAGCAATAAATGTGTAAGCATAGCAATGTTATATGCGAAATATGTTCCACTGCCAATATATCAACTCATCCATGTTATAAAATTGGGGTATATTATATAGCTTACAAATTTACGCAATATTTTTGCCTACATAGCCAATCGAGCAAAGGGTCTAGGTCGCACGTCCTGTTGAAGATTAACTGTCTTTCTAACAAACGGCGCAATCGCTCTATTGTTTTACGACTGCTTATGAGGCCCACCTTTTTTCGATATGGTCGATCCATAGGTTCCTAGAAGCATTCCTCCATATGTGGATTGGGTCTGCTTCTTTAGTTCTCAATGTTATAGTTGTACTGATTCATGCAGAGAATTTCGGCGGACACGGGTATGGCATCCGTTCGCCCAGCACATCTTCCTAGATTACCGTTAAGCGCTTGAATGAAAAGACAACACGTCCTATTGCCGTCTTCAGCCAACGTTGGTAAAGACTGTCCGCTATTTTGCTCCTAAAAAAGTATCCATGAGGCGAAAGTTGCAAGAGTGAACATACAGCGACTGCTCCATATAGCCTAAACGGAAATAGCAACGATGCATCATTGTACAACTGTTTGTTGAGTAGCTTGCGGGTCCTGCCATCGGACGCTCTCCCGCATTCACGATAGATGGCTGCGTAAAAGAACGCTTCGGGCCGCTGTGAGGGTACTCGCACATGTTTGGCCTGTCGATATCGCCGAAAATAGAGTAAAACACATCTGTACGAAAAAGGCATACAATATGTTGAACGTGGGCCATATTGTCCACGAGCCCATGGACGACACGTTCCGTCGCATTTGCGCATGGATCTTCCAATAAAGAAAAACGAATTGCCTCGATGACATTATACCCTCGATTGTGACCATGCAGTGTCTGGGACTATACTTCCTTTGCCAGCCACCCTGCCCTATCGCAGTTGAGCTCACTTCAATACTGCACCACCATTATGGACCCCCGCATCGTTCTCAAAAGTAGACGACACCGCTCAGGCAACAACTACTGACAACAATAAAACACAGGAAAGAACATCAAGAATAACTGGTGTCTCAAACAGCAGCAGTGAGTGCCCGTCGTAAGAATAGGTCTGTGCTTCTGAAATACTAGATTCTATGCAGGAGTTGGATGGTTGATGTCGGGAAAACGGAGCATAGAAGGTCGTATTTCAAAGCGCACACGACTGTTGACAGGGTCCAGTTGGCAAGACTAGCCACTGATAGTGGAGTGATTCGAAAAAAGGCCTTTTTCCCTTACTTTAGCATCTCTAGGAGATATTGGCTATTTTGCAGGGTCGCAAAATGCTTGCTTGGTCGAACAAAATGTTGTTTGGTCCTCTGTCGGGTACTGTATCAAAGTTTATAAGCTGACGGTGGTAAACGCTTGTCGACAATTAGCAACACTTGATACCGCTGAATGTTATACGATGTTCGTTCTCCCGCATGGTTGAAGTGTTCTGATGGGAATAGCCTTACGGAGAACCTGACCGATCGACCCAGCGGGTTAGTTATAATTGTTGTATGGATAATCGAAGTTGCGACCAGACTGGTGGATATATTATTTTGCCGTATAAATTTTTTGTCAAAAAGAATCAAAGTCACACAAACATATATACCGTCTACCTCCCCGCATGCCTATACTACACATCGGCTGACGTTGTGAGTTAGCCCAAAGCGAATACGCAACAGTGTATGATGCGTTCAATGTCAATCTAAATCATAGGAAAGAAGTCAAAACCGGTCAATGGCACGATCTTTGCAGAATGGTACTAACCAGATTTACGGCTTGCAACAGGCACGCATCCAACGTTTACTGCACTCGTTCGACCGGCACAGGTCATCGTCTGTATACCTATTTGACGTTGTCGTCGTCACCCACCTTTTCATTGGTTGGTCGCACATAATCTAATCAATCGACACCAATAAAAATGAGCTGAAAACGATTTACGCGTTGAATCTATGGTCGACACATGGTGCCGTCCGTCACTTCGCCAGACCGCAGATGCAATATTTTCCGAAATCATAAAAGTTTCTTTTACACCCAAGGGACTTATCGTCAAGCTATACGCTCTAACCGCTAACGCCACAGCCCTGACCGCGCGAATCACTCGGTGGTCAGGCGGCTGACCTCTGAGTCCGTTTAGGTCGACGGCCCTTTCCATTCACTTTTCCTATATTGATCAGCTGTATTCTCCCGCATACCGAGTTGAACTTCCTAAGCCTCGTTGACTGTCAACGATGTCACCAACTTGAGCTTCATTTTTTCGTTGCTCTCACATACACGCGCCGAATTTGCTCCTCCTACTGATTTGTTTCTCGGTGAGGTCTCTGCTTCTTCAGCGTAAGCCAGCTAGACACACACATCAGACACGCGAGAGTGTGGGTGCCAAGGCTCCGTAGTTGATCCTTCTTATTTCAAAATTGCCTAATTTTCGCCTACTTCTACTTGCACTAGTCCTCAAATACGTCTTGTGGTCGGGAAGGAAGAAAATCGAACTCTGTTTTTATTTAAGCGGCAAAGCTGACCACCGAGCCGAGCAATGTCCAGCAAGTCAAAGAAGCCAGCGAGTCGACTCACGGGCCTATAACTAAATTTAATACCGGCCGCGCGTCGCACGGTCTTTGCTGACAGGCCATCTAAGAGATTCGTGAGCACAAGGACACACACACACACACACAAATACACAAACAGAAACTGACCCCCATCGGTCCAGCGCTTAGTTAATCCCGTGTGCCTGCTCAGACTGCAGCTATCACTGGTGCGGCAGAGCATCGCCAGTCACTCATGCAGTCGTCAACTACTTCCCTACAGAAATTACTAGCTGGCAGCGTATTCCGAATTCAAACGGCTATCAGCGGCCACTGAACAGACACTTCTAATGGGGACCACATTTTCGCACACAGGCAGTCAAAAACACAGACGTGCTTATGTACACACATGCACGGGCGAACCAAATAGGTATTGACCGTACTGAACGCTAAATAGCGGACGATGAGGCACTTCGTCAGCTGCTGATTTCTTCTTGTCCTTGATGTCCGCCGAAGAAATGGTGGCCGCATCGCCGCAGGCGATTCTTGAACGGTTCAGCGGTTATTAATGTGGGATAAATACATAAAAATAAAAAAGTGCTACTAAATTAAGCTTGTGGCGGTTGACAAACTCGTGATTGTAGAGCAGAAAGAGGGTGAAAAAAGAGAAAGCAACGAGTTTAACCATTACCTAGTGTCTACTGTCAATGGCCGTGTTCGGCTGCGGGCGTCAACCGTCAGGGGGCGTGTGAGCAGAAATCTGAGGCTGCCATATATGAATTTCTGCTTTTTTCGCCTATGTCAAATCGGGTGAGCTATAGAGAATTGCGGTTTATTATGACCGAAAGTTTGTACGGTCAATTCCGGAAAGAGTGTAGTGCCTGACTGATACTGCTATTACTGTTGCTAGCGGATGGCACAGTCCATAACTCGGTGGCTAGGCACTTAATTGGCCATTATCGATGAGAAGACCAGGATTTTAGTGGAACTTCATTTTCTTCTATTTCGTTGCCAGCCATTTATATTCGTAATGGCATGACCTTTTAGAATGAGGGAGGAACTAAGCAAAATAAGTAGTCATGGATATATCGATGTTATCACTAGGGATCCCTGCAGTGTTAGAATTAGAAACACGAGGAAAATTTTCGCGAATGATCACCACTAGACGATCTCGAACGAGGTATGTGCTAAGCCCCTTTCTCTGTGGTCAAATTTTAAATACGATTTCCAGTATAGTTTCCCACTGTACCAAACGCATACATTGTATGTGCGCATGTCAATACATGAAACAGGAAGAGAAACCAATAAAGCCGGCAGGCATATTTTGCTATTTGTCGGGATCACCTAATACAGCTGTGGAAAAATTGGCAGCTTCGCGTTTGTACCGTCAGACCGCGAGGGCCTTCGGAGTTAGCACAACGAACAAACCTCACCATCGCCGCCGTCATCCCCCGGCCTACCGAGAGCGTGGCCATGGTGGAAGATGAATTCTGGGGGTAGTTCTCGCTCGACTTCACTTTCTCTACAAGCCGACAAACCTCCACAACACTATTAGATTTCCCCAATTTGTCAAATTCACTAAGTTCGCTGCTGCTGAATTGTCTGCTACTGCTGCTCTGGCGGAGACGGGTTCTGTAGCCATCGTTGTTCCCGCTACTATCAACTGGCGAATTCCCTCTTCGTCGATTTCTATCGCGCCGGCTCTCGTCTGCTCTGTTACTTTACCCTCTACAATAACACACACCATCGGTCTCGTGAATTGGGGATCTCGATCTTGTACCGTTCTTTGTTGGCAGAAAAACACCCCTGGAACGGTCCAACATCTCCGCCGACTAAATCCTCTACATCTTTCCTTTAGCTTGTTTCTTTACTTTATTTGTTCTGTGCACTTTGAGGGTCTTTGGCCTTCGTAAAGTCTTGTGGCCATCGGCCGCCGGCATCCTCGTGTTTTTTTTCTACATAAATCTGTAGCCACCACTTCTTGTGAATAGCTCTCCTCGCATCTCCTTCGTTCGATGAAGCAGAAAACGAAGAGCCTGTGAAGCTTGTAAAGCGATGTTTGGTTGGAAGCACGGGAAAAAAGAAAGGATTCAGGGGGCAAATTTCACAGTTTTCGTCAAATCAGAGCTATTCGGGTAACGATCAGCAGCGCTACTGCCTTCACCTCAATTATAAACCACGATCTCCACGCCTGCAACCATTACTAACGCTATCTACATCATAATTTTGTTCGTAGCCATCATCATCATCAATATCAACATAGGGGAATCGCTAGATGGATATGCTTCTTGACTCAATCGAAGAGACAACGCCCTCCGGTGTTCAGTCAGAGGACGTGCATTCACAGCGGGAATAAAGACAACGGGCCTACGATGCGAGAATAAGCTCGCTTCTCAACCCTTAAAAATGTTCTGCATGTCCACGAATTGGCTCTTTGCTGGTAGAAAGAAGGTGGCTGTTTAAAATTCATCGAGTTTTCCCTCTTCTTCCTTCCCTACCTGTCCAACCCTTTAGCTGGGTTGGTCGGCCGGTTCTTCTTTCCCTAAAATCAGCCCTTTCCAGTCAGTCCTTCATCGTCGGAGGCCACACGCGCGAACATTCAACCGGCCGACCCCCGTTTTCTACTAGCCTCCCTAAACACGACAACGCCTTTCCCGTATGCTTCCATCGCTCTTAACCCTTTGCCCCTTGTTTCCTTACGCATATTAGCTGCCGTGAGGGGTGCAGGTTCCCCTTCGCTCCTTCGAGTCACTTATAGAAGTACTGGTAAGTTGGCATCAAAGTAAAGCAGCAAGGCGCGGATTGTGATCGCATATATTCGAGACAGGATGAACCTCAACTGCCGCTAACGGCAAAGCCAGCAGAGTATAGAGATGTGCTTTGATCCGAAGACCGAGAAAGGATTGAGGACCAAGCACGGAAGAAGTGATGGGGGTTGAAGCAAGACAGGCGGCGCGTGGTCCGAATGGTTGGGCTGGTTGGACGAATGAGACAGGAGATATGAAAGTCTGTCAATGCAAATTTAACTTAACAGAACGAGGAAAGTGGGAGACGAAGCAAACTGAAATGAACGAGTTGAGCGAACAGCCTGCGCTGGGATGGGCAGTGCCAACGATTTCGAGGTGTTCAAGATCTTCTTGGTCTTCATTCCCCGCTCGCTATTTTCTCCCTCTCATACTCTTGCTGGCTTGTGTGCTCCTTGTACGAATCTCTAGCCCGAAAGCGGTTACGAACCTTACTTGCTGGTTTGCCGCTAGTGAAGGGACAGCGTGTGACTCAATCGTTCGCTCAAGCTTACTGGACTCGGGGGCATAGCTTTAATTCTCCATGCTCCTGCTTGTCCGCTAAGCGAAACAGAGCATGGGATTCGTTTTGAACCAAAATTCCCCCTGACGGGCTCAGTCGGTATATACTTAGCCCACTAGTCACCCCTTCCTTGTTTCTGTTGTGGCCGAATTCAAATCACTAGGTGCTTGCATGCTGTTCTATATCGAACCTGCGCATTTGGCTTGATAGTTTCGGATTTTGTTTAAATCGAACGCGTGTATTCGTGGTACCGGGTGGAGACGAACGGGCCGAAATAACTTGTACCTAGTGAAAGGCCGACAAGGAAGCAGCGAAAACCGTGATGATGATACGTGTTGAGCACATACGGGCATTTCTGATCTGTCTGCGGAATCTGCTATAAAGATTTGCAAACTTCGTCTGTACTAGTATATCTCGCATAGTTCTCTCCTAGAAGGTTTGCAGCCATCACAAACTAATCGATGGTATTGGCAAACATGGACGGGTTCGTGGGGTTGTTGCTCTTGTTCGTTTGACTATTTTGTGTAGTAATATGACTGTTCAGTTCGACGATAACGTCGAATTAAATTGAACAGTAGCTACAAAGCAAGATTGCTTGGGCCCCCCGACGTGTTGAACGGCTCACACTGCGACCAATGATCGATTTCCTTCGGTACAGACTGGATTCGTAACGCTTTGTGCTTTAACTTTCAAAGACACTCTCAACATCATATTTGAGAGATAACCTAGAAATGCGCAGGACAGATGGGCGCAGTATGGATAATTCATAGGGTAATGGCAGCGCTTTGAATCGTAAGAATATAACCTTTCCCATCGATCAAAACCATCAGTGAACGAGGTAAAACATTGCACAAATCATGCTTCGAATAGCTAGACTCTCGACAAGGAGTGGCTTCTCCGTCTAACTCAGAGCAACAATGAAAAATCACCTTCTTACAGCAATCTACGTTTGGTCAACGGCATGGCCGGCCTAATCTAGTGAAGGCTCAAACAGTAAGCCCAATGACTACAATAGCAACAGTAAGTCCTGCAAATGTATTCGCACACTAAAGTGGGGTCCGCAAAGGATGATATTAATCAGCTGGTGGACCAAGAAGCCGGCTAGAAGATAATTGTTTTCCTTAAATAGACTCTTTTGTTTCTGTCAGTGTCATTCGTTTCTATACTGAAGTAAAGCTAAGTTATGCGGTTGCTTCTGTCATTGTCTATGGAGCTGATTCTCCATGCTGTGTTCTTCGTTTGATTCTCATTATTGTTCAAGAAAGGGAAAGCGGGACGCTACGCTGTTTGTGGCACGTTCTGTGGCGTGGGCGAAGTGCGCGTTCGGCTTCGGCATTAACGGGCTGAGTCAGAGCAGATGACTCTGTAATCGGAAATAAGGGAGATTCTATCGTGGACGAACGACGCCCAGAGATTGGCAAACAAGAAAAGGTGATGGAGCAGCTGGCGAGTGAGGGCATGCTCCACGCGTCTGAAATGAAGTGTGAAACCGTCGCTGTTGCGCGTAAAGGGTACCGATAGTTATTATTCGTGCAAAATCTAATTAATTTACTTCGTAGCGAAGGTACTGGTAGTGTAAGTGACGTAGAGCTGGAATCAGAAATAGTTAATTTTTTTAGTTAGAAACATCTATTGCCATACCATTATCGAAAGTGTATGTTTTTTTGGTTTATTCATACCATCTAAAATGGATAAGGTCTGTATGTTAATAGATGAAGCTTGCGATTCGAGCTCAAGTGAGTCAACCCCTTATGATTCTTCATTAACGTTTCGTTTAGAATATTTCGTTACAAACGTATCAAAGTTACCACTGTGATGAATATCGACCACTCGAGAGAACGTCGCGTGTGAAGTTCGTTACGTTGCATATCCTAACTGCTTCTAAATTGGATGGAGTGCTAATTGGCTAAATAAGTTGAAATAAATTTGAGGCTAATAGTTCTCTAAGGATCTACTAACAATGTCACCATTAGAAGTGATACACAAATTGATCTATTAAAGCCGGCAACAACGAGTCAAAATAGCTCCGCTTAACCTACTATCCGAAAAAATGGGCCTTCTTCATTGTATCCGTTACCCCACATGTTACCAAGGTCGCGACATTATTGTTATCCGCTTTTTAGAATAGTGCCCACAGACTAAGTTGCATACAAATCCTCAAGCGCAACTGGTTCCCAAATCATCCCGGATCTTGTGCTAAGTCTATCAAAGTCACCGACGTATCTGTTCTCGCTAACTCGACGAAAATATGCTATCTCCATTTTCCCTTCAAATTCCCCCTCCAAACACAAAGTCACCCCGGCGAGAATCCTTTAAATCGTAAACTACATTTCGTCGAGCGCGTTCTACCTCTGATTCCTGCAGCTACCGATTTTAAAAGGGCAACCAGCTGAATGCCATACATTAAAGCTAAAATACGCTGTAGTAACCTGAAGCAAAGTGGGTCTTTGGGGGGGGGGGGGGGGGTCGCTGGTCGCTCATTCGCTGGCGTTTCAGTTACTGCGCTGTCGCAGTTTGGTACATATCTTCAGATTAACTCGTTAATAATAGCAGTACACGGCACGAAGTTCTCACTCCTTATGCTTTCGACTTCGTTATCTGCAGAGCAGCGACCATCAGCTTCACCTTCCGTTCGTGTGTGCGTATAGTGTTGATGCTTGGCACTTGCTATCGTCATTCCAGTCAAGGCTGGCGACACCAGTCGCCGTAGCTGAAAAGGGCTATACACCGCTCACTTACCACTGGTCTAGTTGCCTTTACAATCTGCTTTCTTTTCTACGTTTGCCTATGACTAGCGACTTCGTTAGCGGAATGGTCTCACTTAGCCTTTGCAGGACTCACACGTAAAGAGCTCCTACAGAGCTTTAGGGTACTCCACCATGGGACTTATACCCAAAACAGCAATAGTACTTTTCGTTACCGCAATCCGTTTCAAGGAGATCTCATTTTGCTTATGTGGCCTTCCTTCGCCTTTCAGTTTATGCCTAAGAGACATCTACATACATGGATATCATCCGTGAGAGTTCAGTAAGTGTCTTTGAGCGAGCTCTCTTCAAGCCTGGCTAGATCTCGCTCCCGAGTATTTAGCCTCGCTAAGCTTATTTATGTTGGATTATAAAGGAGAGCGCTGGCGTAATCGCTGCCACAGTGCTACGATGGGGAAAATCGGCGACGAGAAACTGTCGTCAGGGACAATAGCCACCAGGCCTCTATGTCAGGAAAGGCACAATGGACGGTTTGACGATGTGGATCTTCTGATTAGAGAAATCCCTCTCACTCGTTCATCCACTACCTCTATGTCCCTCTTTCGTTCTCCCCATTTCGTCTGCTATCGCTTATCTCTTCGTCCGATCTAGAATCGATGTGAAGAAGCCATATTTGGCGTTCGGCCAGACAGCACGATGCAAGGCGCCTGTTCGCCGTTGTTCAGCGGTTAGACTGCCTCTACGATCAGGGGCGTTTTGGTTCGCCCATACAGAGATTCCTCCTTGCAGTGGCACCCTTCCCAGGAAACGAGTATTTGAAGTGCATGGGCTAAGCAAGGAATGGGACAAATATTTCGAACGACCAATAGTCGCTATGTACGGGACTGTCCATAAAGAAAAGGATTCATGATAAACACGACACGAGGCAGATGACCGCCGTGCGGTTGAAGTTGTTCCTCCGCGCGGTCCTCCCCTGTTGAACAGGCCTTCTTGAGTTAGTTGTTTTGCCACTGAGCCTTTTCAAGGTTTTAGAGCAGCTATACCTTTTCTTTGCCTGTGGGAACCAAACAAGGCAACGATGCTAATCTTCGGCGTGCGCCCTCTTAGCGGCTGTGAGGGGAACAGCAAATGCAAATAGATAAAAGCGTGTAGATAGCGGGTTATATTAACGGGTTGCAACGCGAATTCCGCTACCGCCATCACCACTTGCTGCTGCTGTATTTAGTCATGCAGAACTGGCTTCTAACAACAAATCTCGATGCGGCAAGCCCTTGACTAACAATGTTATTAGAAAAACATTTCGCTCAAAACGGAAGATACACACAGGGTAACTTGGTGGAGCTTGAAAAGGTAACTTGCCAGTTAGAAGTGGTTTGCTGTAATAGGGGTTGATTAAGGAGCAGAAATAAATACACACCCGTGCATACTTAGGCGAAGAGTCTATCGAGTACGTTTATATTATGGGAGCCAAAAACTTCGACATTCTATTCTCGAGATCGTGCATCCTTGCTGCATGTAAATACATGCAGTTTATATATGCCAAAAGTGGTTAAAGTTCTCGAAGATTTTTCAATTATTAGGACTTCGTCATAATGCCATAAACATGGAGTTTTACGTATATCATAGCAGTAGCGTGTGTAGAATTAATAGATATTAATCATTCGATAGATGAATTCAGCTATCCAAGTAAAAGTAAACTAATACAAGGATATCATGATGATGCCTCCTTTCACAATTCAAGGCTTATAGATGTTCCATGATAGGCTCAGACGAAGCAAACCTATCGCCGAAAAGTCGCCCTTCCTCACCCGTCGCCCCTCAGAGCTCGACCATGACTGTGTCAAAATTTTCTCACATACATAATTGCTCCTTTCACATTTTGAAGTACACCCCCCGAACACCTCTTTTTGAACATGCCATCTCATATTTCGGTATTCAAGTTCTCAGAGATCATTGCCCGTGTAACTCAGTGGTGTTGCTCTGTTATTGCCCGTCTTTCGTCCTATATAATTCATCCACGAGAATGAGAGATCCCCTGTTTTATGTAGTAAATATGCATGCATACGCCATGTAAGCAGTCGCTAATTCCGCTACAAATTCTCCCTAAATAGTCCCTATTAGACAGCCCGCTCAGATCCTATATCGTGCTACGAGTATATGTGGGTAGTGTACGTAAGTATGATCTGATTTGAGGCTGTGTTTGTTTTTAGCAGGAGCGAGTTCGCTCAACTTCTATACCGTAGTCTTCTACTTGTCGGGCAATTTACACTATGATTAATCGGGTTTTGAAAAAAAATTATCCGTATTGATATTGGAATGTTACAAACATCAAGAGTCAAAAGCTTACGAAACATCGACAAGGGGATTGGGTGCGATAGAGTTTTTATCTGATCGCGCCGTCCCGCAGTCCATGCACGAGCACAAGGCTGCTACCAGAGCATTTATATGTAATGAGAGCGTAATGTCACACGTGTGAGTCTTTTTGACCATGTATATATATACATGTAAGGATAGAGAGAAGGCGCTCTATTCTCGGAAGAGGTATGTACCGACAACAAGTTGATGTGCGGCTGTTGAACTTCTCTGACGCTACAAAGAGGTGTCGTTGTTCAGTGTTACGCTGGTCTCATTGATATTTGCGCAAGCTTCTGATGTACATATTTCTACTGTACAATAAGCTAGAAGAAGCCTTGATGTTGCCAGTAGCATGTGGGAGTCTTCAATCGCTCATTATTAGCTTGGCCGTGTCTGTCGAAAGAGTGCCCTTGCCAATCCGATACATCTAGAACTTCCATTACAGGGATCGTATTGGGGGGTGTCATGAGGGCGAGCTGGTATAAGAGCCTACTGGAGTCTATTCGGAGTATATATCTGGCTTTGTCCGTACAAAGGAAGTGTATCGTGCCTGTAGATGTATATGCCTTCTATGTTATGCATAATCGGTTCTCACGTTACTGACCGGTCTAATGTAACAATGGGGGGGGACAATGAACAGAAAAAACGAACAAGACGGAACGATCCGCTAGTTTTTTCCCACTTCTTGCATCGTTTCTTCCTTGACTTTTGCTTGTCATGTATTTGTTGTTGGTGGTGTTACAGATTATGATGTTGTTGTTGTTGCCGCCTGCATCCTGTCGTAGGCACCGAGGTTATCGTACGGGGCCACAACCCAGCACGTGCTGGTCTTATTGCCTTGTTTTTCCAGATGCCGAAGACACGCACAGTACAGAGAATTTTTTTGTTTGGGTTACTGATGCAATGCGCGCATCATATGCGAGCGATATCCGGTGCAATTTGTTAGCAGTGACATTCGTATTGCGATGCAAAGCGAAGGAATCGTATCGTATTGAGATGTAGTAACGGGGTATGGGAAGCGGGGGGTGGGGTGCAGGAGTAGCACAACATGAACTGAGCATGTAAAAGGACAGATAGCCAAATACAGAAACATTTTACCTTGCCTTACAATACGGCCAATCCGTCTGGCGATCGGTGACCGATGATACATCGACCCGAGAGCTATAGCAGGATGTACGAGTCTGCGATAAAGCTGAGTAGCGGCCGGGTAGTGCCGACAGCCGATGCGGTATTTGTCCATGGAATTATGGTATGGTTATCCTCGAAATGATTTTCCCACTATGCGAGCTATACAAGTGCATCTAATGGTGCAGCGGTGAAATGTTTGCTTCTACTAAATTACTAGAGAAAGTTATTTTGTTGGCTTGGGTTCGAGAGCGGGCGAAGGTGGATACATCTTTCGTATTGTACTAAAAAGAGTAAATTGTATGAAGTGATAACTATGTTTGTAAAACATTGCGTCATATGTCGCAAACAGACGTCCAACGTAACCGGTGGCCCCAGGTGTCGCCACTAACCTACCCGCATTGCGAAAACGTGGGATTTACTCCGGCGTTTTATTCAATGACATCCCTGGCGGGGCCACAGACCAGTCGGAAGACGATTGTTTTGTCGCGGTAGAAGCTGCGCCTTAGAACCTATTCATTTCTTTATCGTACTCCTTTCTTTATAATATGAGAGATCTCGTGTATTCCTTGATGAATGTCGAGTGCTTTGTCGGGTCGCTAGTTATCGCTAGAATCATAAAACATCTTGGACCCGATAGATGGACGCACGGTCGCTGCGTTGTTCTTTATTGATTACATGCTAGTTCACATAGATTCGTTGCATTTGTTGTGTACGTATAGCTAATTTATTAGGGATCGGCAGGGAGAGAGCAATTGATCCCATTCAATTTTATGGACTTTCTCCGCAATAGTTGTATACTTCAAAAGTACATATCGCTTGTAGAGCTGTACGGGACAGATACTACAAAGACATGCTTTTCCTCTAGAAGATAGAAGACTCTAACGCTTGCCGTTATCCTTTTGGAGTGAAGGATTAAATAAAGTTATCCACCATAAATGATGATTCACTGAGTAATCTGTTTAGTTTCCTTGCTAAAACGGTATGATTTTCTTCAATATATCTTCTACAGTTTTGTGCAACGGTCGCATTATAAACCGCGTCCATCGTTTCAATGCAACCGCTAATTCTTTAAACCTATACAGGATGCTGCTACCCGACATCTTTGATGAGAGGAATGTTATAAATAAATCTTCGTGACTAATCCTTGTTTTTGTCAACGACATATTCAAATATTGAAGATGATCTACGTAATATTTGACCCAGCTGCGTTCTTGTATAGCACACTATGTAAACATTCGCACAAAGCTAATTAATTACGTTTTTAGCGGCGTTAAAAAAAATACTTGACCTTTAATACCAAAGCATGAATATCTTCCGTGAATGGCAAGTCTTCTTTGCACGAATGATCACGCACCTCGCACATAATCGTCCACCTCATAAACTGTTCCAAGAATGTCCAACAGCATTTGTCTATTTGCACACTTTTTTGCTGTTTGTCCATAGCGTGTTCCCCTAAGTACTCGCCCAAGGAACTCACGAGTACCCACCGTCGGAGACTCTTTTGGGAGATGTTATTACCAACTGTTCCTCAATCGGCAGAAATCTCTCGCAATTGCTACCGATGTCTTCAGCGATGAGTGATTTTTTTTCTTTTCCTTTGCTTTTTTTCCTTAACGAAAAAGTCCAACATGGCCCGAGGCAGGTTGTCCTCTCATACGGACAGATAACTGTTAACGGAGATATACCCATCGAGTGAAGTGGAGCCAAATAGGATCCTTGTCGCTTACTCTTGTTTATCTATCGTCTTGGCCAATTGGCCTACTATTATATGGCCTGTCTCTTGTGGTCGGTTATGGCTCATTGGATCTAGAATCCTGCTGGCGCATGAGTTTCCGACCCATAGTGCCGCATGGTTCGCGGTTGCGAGCACTTCAAAAGAAGTCGCTCACGGTTTTGCATCAGCTCCATTCATCAATGACAAAAACAATTTATTGGAAGAGCTGTTGTTTGAACAAGTACCTGGCTGTGACTCAGGGTCAAAGGAACTCTTTAGATGCTAATTTAAATGTACTTAGTGATTTCAGATTGAACACGTAATGTATGATCAGGACCGATGTTTCATCAATTTAACATTAACGTAAGAACAATTTATATCCGAAATATTATCAAACCTCATTCTATCTGAAATAGCAGATTTCTAAAATATCACCGTAAGCAAAAAGCACCTTGAAATCATTTAGCAAATAATAGTACCACGAATCAGAGAAAACGAATCTAAATCATATCCTTCTAATACACGTTTTATAGCACCACCATTTACACTGGCGATATGTCTCATTATTTGTACAGGGCCATCGTCTATAAAAATAATAATGATGCGCTTCTAGCGCCCTTCTTAGCCAAATACGGCCACAATAAGACGAACAGAGATCAACCTTCAACGCCCTCTCACCTGAGTACAGTTTCCACCGAAATCCTTTCAAGGAGTATAATCTTCCTATATCCATTTATTCTCAGCGCTCCTCCGAAGACTCCATACGATGAAAGTACCATGTCGGGTCATTGTTTCTCGCTTGAAATCATTTCGCGCACAATTCCATCAGTTATCGTCGCGTTGCCTGCCCTTAATGGACATCTACTACACCTTTTGCTCTTATTATTGATGCTGCAGGCCTCTTCTTTTACAAACACACAAACTTGTAGCCATAGCTCTGCTATGGCACATTAGTTACTACGGCAGCAGTTACTGACGCAACGATAACGCATATGTAGAGAGAAAACAACAACACCCACGAATAATGAATCGACTACGAAAGCAACTCTGAGCAAGGCCAGCGACGAGAACAGATACAAATCATAGATAGATCAGTGCCTTTGCTCGGCAAGCGAGCTCGTCCGCGACTCTGTCCGACGAACCGAAACAACTCATTGATGATAACACCACCTCTAACGGGTCGGGTCACACGAGTTTCTATGAGGTCTTCTAAACCATGTACGATTCCTCCGGGTCCATCATGTCGAGCTCGCCAATCGGAGCTCGATGACGTTGGCCTTCCCCAATTCCGTTCGCCGTCTACGATCAGCCAAGCTGTCGCAGCAGTTATGATAGGCTGTCTTTGAGGCGACCATGCAGTTCTATGTATATATCTATGAATATAGCAGTCTCTTTCTACGTTCATTCATTACAGTAGCTAAACAAGTTGTTTTTGCTGCCCTTACTGGCGTTGCTGCTATTCGCTAACGTTTCATTCCGTAGATCCTTCAGCGCAGTGACGGCGTCCCGCTCGTTGGCATGATCTCATCATACCGTTGAAGCGCCCATACAAAATTATAGCGATGCGAAATATCTGAACACACAGCGATCTGGTTCGCTATGTGTCGGCCATTTTGAGTCTATTTGAGCCTATGTCCTAAATTCATATTAACCCCCTAAAAACCCGTTCTATTTTTGTTCGGCATTTCTTACTACTGTTTTGCTAGTTAGAGACACGTTTGCTTGGTCGATTGGTCGATCGGTTGTCATAAATCAACGGCGTCATCATATCCCGTTCAGCATTATTCCATTATTCTTCTACGAGGCTGCTACTCTACCGGGTGATGACGTCTAACACCGCCGAGATACGCCACGAACTCGCGCGTGGGGTGTACAGCACAGGGCACAGAGCTCATTCTTCGTTTTTTTTACCTGGTCGCCAATGGCAATTGCAGCGGCGGCACCGCTTGAACAGTTGGCGGAAACCGAGAAACAACCGAAAGAGACAGGCAATACAAAAGAGGCAAGCGGACTGTTACTATTACGATAGGACCAGAGACAAAAGACCGGCATCTAACCCCCCTCTAAGGAGCCTCAACCCATTCAAATCTCGCGCCACCAGTCATCGCGGACAGAACCCCTTCAATATGCAGGGCTGTGGGGGCGCTGCGTGTTAAGTTGAACACCCACATTAACTGCGGCGCCTAGGAATGAACAACTGTAGGGAAATGTAGTCGAACAATTGTATTTCTAACCCCTTTATTCAGGGACACTCTCCCCACCAACGAGCCGGACGAAGTGCTAGTCTTTTCGGCTATACAATGAACTAGTTACGCGTATGCTTTTTTGGACACTACTTGATGATCCACGTAGCATTGCTCGTTACACAATGGCATAATAATAATAACAGCCATTTGACTGGGTTAAGTGAGCATTAACATGGTGGCAACATTCATCTAGCCTAATTCGAATAACTTCTGCTAATGTCCATTTAGCCGGCGGCGTTTTGCTACTGTAGGCTTCTAGTAGGCCCAGTAGGATCCTGGATAGGCCTGCGTTTTCGGTGTTTCGGCTCCAAGCCTCGAATGGCTTTCTTGAGCCACACACTGTTCAGTTGCTGTCCAATCTATTATATAGGAGTAGGCGACTCTAAGTGTCACAAGGCCCAGCTCTACCGACGGCGACAGGCTTGCTTGTGCAGGACGGGCGCCTAATAGTGCAAAAATGTGCCTTAATGATCTCTCTTCTTTCGTTGTAATATGCAATATCTGTGATGACGATGACTACTACGGCGACGAAAGGGACCGATCCTGTTCCGAATCAAGTGAACTCTTTCGGCAATAAAAACTTCGGCCTCCGCAGTTGGTGCTGCCCGGTGGCTACTGGACATCAAACCTAAGAAGTCGACGAATCGCATCTTGAGTTATGCTGCTTTTCTCGCTAATCAAAAAAGATAATCTATTTTTGTCAGCTCTTTGGGTTAGCCGAGCTTTAGGCTAAGTGTCCTGATCGGCTTCTAGACAATGTCCATCTAGAAGGTATAGAGAGCAAAATACGGATTTTTCTTTTTTTTTTTTTTATCACCAGTTTGTAGTATTAATAATGGTTGCAAACTGTAAATAGTTATAAGCAGCTCTGCGCTGCTGTTCGGTTCTGTAGCAATCAGTAATGATGCATGATTTGAGATTAATGAGCGTATTATAAAAAAACAATGAACCAACCATACAGTGTAGGCAAAAGCATCAATAAGCTAAGTAACGAATTTCTACATAGCCGTTCCTTTAAATAATTGCTTGCATGTTTAAAAGTATCTCGATCTGCTCGAGTTTTTGCTACTGTTGAAATGTTCGGCAATAGACTAGAATGATCCGTGGAACATTTTCATTGCGACAACGATTATTAACCCACAATGCGCGGATTTGCCGTGCAAACCGTTTTTAGTTACCGTTAAAAGGGTTGACAAGTGCTGCTTTTATAACTAACGGTTATCTCATAAATGGCTCCCTAGCCTTTTTCATGGCACGTGTCAATTGGACGTTTATTGCCTCTCAAAGACGATAAAGATGTCCACCTTCTCTATATACGTGTACACCTACATATTTGCTCGTATGCAATCTACACATACGGACAAACTGAGCTCGTGTCGGACGAAAAGTCTGAAGACCTTGAGAGTTATGTTACTCGCGGCCCTTGCACGAAGCATCCATCTTGTTCCTCGTCCATTTGTTTACTCGTTTTAGCCTAACGAAACCAGTGTGCGTCCCACACTGCCAGTGACTCATTAGCACTGAAAATTGCGGCCGAAATTATTCTAAATTGTGCCGTTCACAACGAAATCCCTGAGCGTCGCGCATACCGCCCTTCCGTGTCATTCAGCTGTTGCTGGCCATAAATTTTACTCATGCAACAGCTTTCGATTTTACTTTTTTCTCGAGCGTTTCGTTCGGCGTTCACACATTCTCGTCCATACCTCTCACAGTGTGAGCCGAGGGCCACCATAGCAAACGCAACAATGATCGTGCCAATAACAACAACAACAACAACATACGACAAATAACAGACAAGCAGGCAATGTGGTGCTTTCTACTGATATTATTGAGCTTACTCGTTAACAGCAAATCGCATACTGTCCACAAACTCTACTCTTCAACAAACGTTATTCAAAGGGTATGGTATTGGCTGTGAAGAAAGTTAAGTAACTTGTAGGCTAACAGCATCGAAAGTAATGAACAGGGTCGTCGAATTGCTGAATTGGTTTCAACCAGCAGCAGCAAGCAGCATGAGAGCGATAGTTTAGGCGAAGCATCTTCGAGCTGTCCCATAGTACTTCAGCTCCCCAACACCCCCCGTCTGTGCGCCCTGTTTGAAACCCTTTCAATGATCTCTGCCAACCCTGCGGGGCGCATTTCCTCAACAGCAATAACAGGACGATAGCCCGCGAACTGGTAGTCGTTCGTGGCTCATTGGCTGGTTTCACATCCAGGGCTCGATTTGCGTTTCTACTTCCTTTTCGTATTTTTCCTTAGTATCGATAAGGACAGCAGTAACGAATAACTGGCAAAGCGCTGAAAAGAGGGGTACAAATAAAAAGAGAGTTAAATAGGCCAGACCCTATATCCCATAGTTTGTTAGCAGTATTTGCTTATGCTGCCCGCGACGTCTAGCTTGTAGGCATATTATAAGCATGTTGAATAGATGCCTTGAGAACTCTAAGTATTATTAGTGTCTCTTAACTTGTTAGCACTTAGCTATTTCAACACAGACACATGTAAATATGTTCTGACATTGTTGTAGCTATTTGCACGTCTATTCCAATTCGCTGTCAAAGGGCAATAATGAGACGGTAGCGAAGGTACCTCTTGCTAGACTCAAGAAGTTCGTTCTGAAGGCAAGAAAAGAATTGGCAGGGCTTCTTATGAGCAGTCCTAGATTGGACTAACGGTTCTGATGAGGTCTGCTCTGTAAAAGTAAATAGCCACAAACAGCGGGTTCAACGAGTGTAAGTTTAAGTAAAACTGTACTCCTACGATGCTAACGCGCTTGCCTACTAAGTTAACTGTTTTCTGGATTCGAAACTGGGCCTGGTAACTTTTTGATTTCTGTCGCAAAAAGCCATGCGTCTGAGCACTCACCGGAAGTACCGCGCATAAAATGGTTTCGATTTATTTATTTGAATAAAACTGTATGTTTATAGTGTTTTGCTATTGAAAAAAGGAAAAGGTTACACTCTGTCAGACCATGAAATATGCTGATATGACAGGTAGGATTATATGATATTCGGAGTCGGAGCTGCGCCGTGGTTAAAAAGGCGACATCCGAGCAGCAAATTTATATTCTATTGGTTCTCGGGTCTATCAAAAACTCTATCAATCTAATACCTTCTGTCGCTAGCTTGGCGTCGCCAGATGTTTGCTTTCATTGTTTTTGGCATAGACTATGTTTTCTCACGTGTTCCAGAATATCTGTTTCTTCGCACATGATGCACTTATCGCAGCTACCTTCTAACTCTGCCGAATTGAGCCTTTTTCATTATTAAGTACCTCCATGGCTGCCCGCCCCTCACATCACTCAACTCCTTCGCTAATCTTTCCGAGCAATAGCAAACAGGTAAGCAAGTTGAAATAAACAATTTCGCTGTTCGTCTCGTTTCACGACAAAGAGAAAAATGCGCTTCATTACCCCCTTGAGTTCTCGCCATGACCGAGTTCCTACTCCCAAGAGTTTATGTCGCCAATCTCCGAAATTCGGCAATCATCTGTGGATTAAGGAACTTACTACAGGCCTTCGTGTCGATGAGAGTCGAGAGAGCCAAAGGGATCCTGTTGGTTCGCCGCCGCTGATGGTCTATCCAGAGGGCAGAGCGTCTGGGAGAACGCAGATTGTGATTTCACTGACTTCAACAACGACAACGACACATGAACCCGTGCCATCGCCAAGTGTCGCCCGAGACACGAAGACGCCCGAGATTAAAATTGTCTTCAAACTGCGAAAACTGTTTCAGCTACTGCTAAACGAGTGAAACATGTGGGCGGCCTACCAAGCAACCATTGAAGCCCAGTGGTTCCACCAATTCAGTCCGTGCACTATGTCGCTTTTCCTTACTTTATAAGGAACGCAAGGTTTATTTCGCGAATACACTTAATGATGTTGTTGTTGTTGACCCCTCAGAGGCGTCTGTATCAAGGCTTAGCAGGGGGCGAAAGATCCGGTGAAGCCGTCGTGGTAGACAGATGGGACGAAGACGAAGTGCTCGAATGTGGGGGGAAACAAGCTTGACGAAGTCGGCCTACAAGAGAGAACCATTCGTTTTCTATCGTTCCCCCCCCCGTGGTTTGGGTGCTCCAATCGCTTCTTTACTTCTGTTTGCTCCTGGTCCTCTGCTTAATATCTCATGTTCGGACCTTGTTGTTCTACGAGGTTTCGCCACACGAGGCCGAGTCGAACGCGAACGGCTCACGAATTGCTCGTGGAGCAAGAGGCATCTGCGTAAATACAAACGAAAAGGGCTCCCACTCCCGCCAATCGGTTACACAACAAGCAAATAACAATAACGACTCTGGAGACAAAGGTAGCGTCAAAGCAGGCAATAGCTTAAGGCACTTGCTTGAGCTCAAAGATTAAGAAGGCTATTGTGCAATGTATCTATTTAAGTGGGCGGGAAGGGACTAAGTCGGGAAGATCGCTGGCACGAAATCATCACCGGGATCTAGGCGGATCTATGCAGCTTGCGTTGGCTTCTATAATCATCAAGCGACGTCGAGTTTATATGATTTCACTATCAATCTTACTACATCTCAGTTACTGGAAAACAGATATATCCGATATTTCGGCATTAGTAGTAACTCTGACGGATCACTTTCTCTATTCTCGTTTGTTAGAAACCAGCCATACCGATCGCACATGGAAGAAGATACTTTATTGGCTTAAGCAGGAGTTTCGTTATCATATATGAATATCCGCCTGAAACGATGCTTAACGAAAATAGTTGACGTAAAAACTCAAATCATTTATTTTACTTATTAACTAATAAATTTTCTTTCCATTTATTCATCTCTGTATTTGGTGACTTAAAAATGGCGTAGTCAATATCGAGATTTGAAAAGACAAAAATTGTTTGAGTACAAATTACGTTTTTTAAAAAAACTGAGCAGTTTCAATACAAATCTGTCTCTTAAGATAATATGAGCGGACGTAAGCTGAAATGTTTGGATGCTCTGCTATTGTACACTTCACAGAAAATAAAATATTTGTTTAATTGAACCATGAATGCGCATACGGATATATTTTTTTTTATATAGATATTAGGCCAGGTCTAAAAACAGAGTAATCCGTTAGTGCTTTCTCACTGATGGTCTCTAGCAATCCTCATACTTTTTTTAATAGGACCACTATTTCTCTCTTTTCACTCTCTATTCCATAACATTTGGGGCACTACCTAATATCAGCAGCCGTGAATCGGAGCTCACAACATAAATTCTGCTCCCATAGGTCTAGTACGCCGCGAATTTTGAAAGTCGCACGGAGTGGAACGACATTGGCGCCACTGATGGCAATCGCCTTCAACGGCGAAACGGGCAACCAGCGTCTCAGCTCCGGGGCTGTCTGCCATGGTCTTTCCTTTTGGTAGCTTTGCGGTCCCCGTGACATGTATTGTAAAGCAGCTTATTAATTTATTTTGTAGCTTAAGGTCGCGCCTGGTGCACGATTCAGTAAAGTAACGCTCCACAAAGTCTCTACACATTTCAAAATTTCCGCCCCGCTTATCATCGTCTGCTAGTCCTTTCTTGTCGGAACAGTGTTATTGATCTTAAATTTGCTCCCGTATCTCGCCCGAAACAAGGACTAGCCTACGGTTCTTCACCGAGTGGTTTTCTCCGGCCAGAATCGATCTTAACTATGATTCCCGTCCAATGCATGTACACAATTCACACCATACTCACTCATGAGTATGCATAGTTTCCCTCTAGCGCGCTTATCCGTGCAACGCCAGTCAACCAATCTCTTCGCGCTTCATTCCCTATCTCTGGGGGCGTTTTGAAGTTTATGGGGGCGCGCCTTCTTCCGGTCTTAACGACATCAACTGTAGAGGCAAGCAAGTTGGCAGGACATTTGCGCCCATTGCTGCAGTTGTCACTGTACTATGCCTGCGACGAGGTGACGCTTGCGTCCATCTTGTGCGCACTCTGGGGTGCGCAAGAGCGAAAGGTCACCCCTAAAGGGATTGATAGGGTACCTTGTCTGCTGAATGCAGCTTCGAAGTGTCGACCATCTTGATTACTCTGGGAGAGACTCGAGTGGGGCTCGAGGGGCCAGCACTACTCTATAGCAACCTTCGGCTTTCAGTCCTTATTCGGATCTGTCGGTCAAGACTGGTGGTTCTAAGGGAAGAGGATGATAGCAGAAAGGATGATGATGAATTGTCGCCATAGTCATCACTGGCGACCGGGGCCGATGAATGGGCCGCTCGGTCACTTTTAGCCCTTGTTGTCGAAACCTCTGCCGTTAAGAGTTCGAAGACGCATCGTTCTCTTTTGTGTACGTAGTCATAGCATTTGCGAGATATAGAGCTTGACAGATTCTCGAGATAGCTATGGGTAGTTTAAGTCAAAAATTGGCTAAAAATAGTGCAATATTGTCGAATGAATGGGTTTAGCGCACCTGGAAATTTCCGACTTAGGAGTATAGAGGCAACAAGGCTCATAATTGATCTTCCTAAGGTATATTGCTGATATGCATACGTTGTCAATTATCAGAAATATTTTTTGTTAAAGCTAAATTATAGCCTCTCAGCTTCACCGTCCTTGTAATTGACTTAGAGGTAAAGTATCAGAAGCAAATTTGAATATATTACGCAGGTTGGAAAGAGATTCTGTTTCTCAGTTTATACTAGAGCTGTTAATCTTTGAAAAGGATTCATTTTCTTTTATAAAGTTATTCTTTTGGTTTCCCACGGCCTGCTGTAACCGTTTCGACATCTGCAAACTACAGAGACATCCGTAGATGCGATACTTTTGTAGACCCATTTGCTGACTTATGCCCTTGGTTTGGAATCGTTGGCTATGCTATATGATCTTGAAAAGTGTAATTTAAAAGAACAGAGTCTAAGATGTAGGACGTACTAAAGAGGTCTTTTCACTGACAAATTGCTACAGCTTTTTTCTTTTCAGTAGTTTGATAAGCTAAATTGAGTCAAGGTATCTTGTTTATTCAATGTTTTACTGTGTTTAAGAAGCCGACAGCGACGTTAGGTCTGAGTAAATTCTGGGACGGGTTCATTTTATGACTTGTACCTATTTTAGTCATTGTTCCTTACGCTAACAACCCTTCCCGTTAATAGTCACGTAGAGAAAGATTTTTATATTTATTCAAATAGGGCACTGAGGTAGCTTTATAGGCCTTTTAAACGTAAACAGCGACTCAAGTAGCATTCCACATATCGTATAAAATATAATAAAATTGTTAAATAATCAATGTTTCTTAACTTTCATGACGATAAGGGGCCAGCTGTTGACCAATAAACCTTTTTTGTGAGCCTGCACAAATTATATAGAAGAATCTATAAGGAATATCGCATTGAGCTCGCTGAACTAACGTAGTTCATTGTATTTTCTGTAATTTATAAATCGTATGAGCTGGGATACACTCGTAGGATCGTGGACTTGTTTTGAGAACGATAGGCAAACCGTATCGTTAGTAAAAGTATTATTAGTGTTAGGAAAACACGTTTTCCCGTTGCATTATGACGATGTACCTGGTTTTTCCTTGTATGACTGCCTTTCTTTCTGCCTTTCGTTTAAACATAGAAGGTTCGGAAATATGCAATGTCCTCCTCCCAGAGCATATCAGCCAACTGACGATTATAATACGTTGAACTGAACGTGGCACAATGTACTCAATACATTAAACACTGCATGAATATTTGCTAAGGAAACATGTTTACGTACTAGTTGCTTTTATGTTTTTAATTCGAGTCTTTTGTCCTTAATGGCATAATGTCAAACATCTATGTTCCACTATGTACGTGTATTTTAATACGAACCTCTCTGTGAACCCTACAAAATGTACATTTTCCACATGCACGAGCAGGTTTGTTTTGTGTGCAGTGCACCAGGTGGCGTTCTGATCGGTTGCAGATAAGTTAAAACATTTGACGGCTAAGCAAAACCGTGTACCGATGACCGACGCGGTCCTAAGCAGAACACTCTTTGTCCACATACTGAAACAGCACAAATAACTTGCGTTTCGTCTCATCTTGCGTGCCCCGGCAATCGACTTCAGTGTAGCGCTAAATGGCGGGATCGCTTTTAAGAAAAATGAAGTGGTACCTGTTGAATACTCGTTATTACTTGTAGAAAACTGAGTTAATGGAGGTGAGATCATTACATGTGAAATATATAGAACTGCGATGCCCTTTTGATTTTGCGGGGCGGCAGCATGATCGGCCAGGCACACAAAGGTACTATCGGCATCGAGACCAAACGTACGTTAACGAACTGTAAGAGACGCCTATCGCGTCCGTAACGACTCCAAATTGTTTATTGGGGTAAACTGTAAATTGTGTTCCAGAGTCGCAACAAACTGCAGAGGCAGTAGATGGGCATGACACGGTGTCAAAGGCGGCTCTAGTTACCACATGGAGTAGTCGTCACAGGTAGCCGGCTCTATAATTCCAAAGAGGAAATCTTCAAAATCATATGAAGTTTCGACACTACTTTTCAGACGAATTTATGGGGCATAAGTCTAACAAGCGTAATTATCATCGGAACTTCTGCACGACGATTTACTGGCCTGGCTGAATAAGAGGTTGCTAACTACAGTAGTATATTTTACTTCATCAGATTGCAGATGGTACAGAATTGAGTCTATCCATCAGAGTCTTGGATGATCAATGGAGGACCCTTCCTAAAGCATAACTATATGTTTTTCAAAGTTAGGTGCTCCTTTTATCGAAGGTATGTCGACCTTTTTTTCAGTATTTAGCGCAAAGGTCTTTTCGCAAAAGGCGTAAAGGCTCTTCGCTGTTATAAGTGTATTTGTATTGGAAATGTTGTTGCCTTGTTAAAATCAGATGTCAGTTGATTTCAAATGACTAAGAGCAGGGCATCTGAAACTACTCAATTAAGCTTCGAAGCCAGCTTGTAAGGAGTAGATCATAAATAACAGGCCTAAATAATAATAACACTAAATAGTTAAAGTTGAATGGCTGACTACAAATTCAAGTTAAGAGGTAAGCTGAGAAAGTTGAAATCCGCCATTGCGGATAGCATACTTTACTAATAGAGCGGAATCGGTTTAACGGAATACGACGTTCTTAACTTACCGAATTCGTTTTTCTCGGTTAGAGCATTGCTTTCTTTTGGCGGTCCGACAGCATGGTCATACCCTTTTTTCATGAGGCCTTCCTAATACATCACTTATTGACGCAGCCTTCGATTAACCTAATGCATAGTACCCAATCCATTGCTCTATACTAAAACACCTTCATTCAGCGTACAGCTAATCGTAACAAATCAGCTACAGTATATGACTTACAGAAGGCCCATTAACTGACCAGTAGCAAACTGATCAGATAGGCCAACGGACCTACTCTCTGAAATGAGGCAGCGAAAAGCGACAAATGTGGTCCATAAATATTTCGGTCAACAATTGACCGCACAGCATGAACGACAATAGCAACAACAGCAAGAACGATAACAAAAAAAAACAGCAACAACAGCAATAATAAGCAATAATAACGGTCGGTACAGCGTCAAGCCTCGAATAGAACAACTTACTTGACCAGGACCATATCGATCGTAACTACCGTATGCTATTTTTTAAGCTGCTGCTGCTGCTGCCATGTTGATTCTAGCGGACGCTTCCGTCAGCGCTACTTGAGGTAGTCCTGTAGCGTATAATAATGGTATGCCTTTTTCTAATTTAGGTCCTGTTCGTCGAGCGTGTTTTAGGTCGTGCCATAAACTTGATCTGCGAACCTTGGAATTCTCACGAATCAGTCTAGAACGACATGGTTCAATAGCTACGACGGATATAGCACTGTTCATTCCCTGCATTTACCTAAAAGAGACAGAATACCTACTCTCTCTCTAGCGTACCAACATTGCTGATCGTTAATCAGAGAAAAAAGGTGGATTTTCGTATTGCTCGTAGCAGAGGCACATCCTGTGGCAGAGAATAGGCACAGGTTTCTTTGCACACCGACTAGGTTTAGAGAGGTAAGTACTCGAGGGATTTGTCCAGTGGAATGGTGGCACCCAATAGACTTGACTAAAGTGATAGTTGCAATAGCAGCTGATTAAGTAACAGGGGTCTACAATGGTTAACATAAAAGTCCCTGGGAGTTCGGCTGCGGGTGGACAATCATTGATCAGGCCTGATCACATTTGACTAAAGGAGCTAACTTGGCCGCGTCGATTATTTGACGGCGGGGAGTAGTCGGGAAGGAAGGATGATAGTGAAGCAATTTTGAACGAATGAAGCGAATGCAGTCGCCGCTAATGTGCACCTTCTATTATTACTACCCGATAGCTCCCTACGACCGTCTATAGGGAGCTACACGGTGACAAATGGGGTTCGATCCATCGTTATGTCTGATTAGAGTTATTATTGGCGCAGCTATTGATTCGGTCGCGGCCCGAACGAGAGGGGGCAATGCGAATAAATATTGAAGCAAATAAATTCTGCCTACCGCTGAATAGGCAGTCTGGCCGAAGGCGTGCCTTGGCTGTATGATATGAAGTAATCGTGCATTCCTATGTAGTACAACTGTAATTTACGTAAAACAAATACCTGATGCTAACTGCAGTGACGACAGCAAAGACGACACCTATTTCTGGGATTGTAAACAATAACCGGCATTGTCTGCTAGCGTTCCTGTTTTGCTACTGACCTGGTATTTCAGCCGCGCTCATTTGCCAAATGCAACATATCGGTAAAATTATATATCTTTAAGTATGACTGATGCTTTGCTTAAAAGAATAGTGCGTTGTAACAACTTATGTGAAAAAGACGACCCTCCGTACCGCTAGACCACTTGAATAATCCATTAAATACTTAAAAATAAACTGTACCTTATTAATTGTAAAAACACAACAAGAACATCGTGCGCTTAAGTCAGGTGTCAAGCGTAATTGTTAAATTTACGTTTTTACAGCTAGTAGGGGAAATTGGGTTACGGGTCATTTGAGACCCATGGTAAAGTAGGGAAGTTTTTGTTGCGTGTCATAACCCAGATTTATACATTATTTCGGATTTATGTAAATCTCGTAACTTGAAAAGCCTCAAAGCCACGTTTCCGCTGACCAACCTAGTCCAACGGTCGTTTCTAAGACAAACTGCTATCATACCACCCGTGACAACTAGTGAATCTCAAAATCTTCAAGGTTTATTCTTCTGAGCGCTCTGACCGTCTTTTTCATGCGTATCAGTTTCCTCCCACTTCATTTGCGCCATCAACACTTATAGCAAATCACTTTGTGAATACTGACACTTCCGACTTTCTACTATTGCTAGTGGGGCATTAAGCATCATCGGTGGCTCTGCGCAGTCACCCTGACCCACTCGACATCCTGCGAGTGGCCATAATATAGCATTGCAAATACGTACTTTCCCGGTTTTCCTCGTGCCTTGGTCAGCACAATTGCGCCAGCTTGAAACCGAAGCAGCACAGGCCCCCATCCTCTACTCCTTTAAGGCGTTTTCCATTGAGTGTCATTACCGGCAGGTTTTTATTCGAAAAAAAAGTCTGCCGATCGATATTGCCTGCAGACACTGTGCGACTTACGGGACACTCAGTGAGAAATGTTGGTTTGTGTATACTTACACATTCGATGAATCCACGCATTATAGAACCCCCCAAACACTTGGCTATATATCGAGCTGCCTGGCAGGAAAAGGCCGAAAAAAAATAAATAGCCCTTACAGATCCTCAAACAGGACGTAAGTAGGAAATAGTGAGCTAGTGCGACAAGAGCAGACGATAAAAGGGCCCCAGGTTACAATTGTATATATAAAATCGTAATGATGGTGGGGGCATTTCTTGAGGGAAGGAGCGCACTGCTCTTTGCAAAAGGTTTTTCTTTAACTGGGTCAATTGGCTGCGAATGCACTTGTGAATGGGTAATGGGCTTATATTTCTTTCGGGGCACCGGCGTGGGTTTAGCGCTACTTTGCACCGGGCGCTTGATGCAAATAGGGAACTGCAAAAAGGAGACTTGAGTGAGCCATGGCCGTAACTACGCTGGTGAAGGTTAGGTAGCATTCAGTGAAGGATGCGCAAAGTAGAACGCGATACGTTCATGAGATAAATGCGAGGCAAATACCATGGTGGCTTGGAATTAGCACGCTTAGAGGCGGCTGCGAATCTTAAAAATCGGAAATTCTGCTTAGTATCTGATAGGTGTAGCAGGTCGGCTGGCCATACCTTAAAATTCACATAAGAACCATTATTGAAAATGAAAATCCTAAAATAACGTGTTTAGATTGTGAATTTACGCCTAGGTGCTTTGAAAAAAACTATTTTTAAGATACTTGAACGCACGCTTCACGAGCAAAATTGTGAATCGCATAGTAATTGTAACGTAGCTCCCGAATATATCATAAATATAT